>NC_066583.1:116050875-116300875 GCF_024323335.1 Lathyrus oleraceus
TCACGGATCATGTTCAAAACTTCCTCGCAATAGTGGGTTGGCCACATCATGATGAGAGTTTTGAACTGATCTAATCTAAGTGGGATTCTCATATTGTTCGAACAGGGTGTAGACCCTTCGGTTCAATACTACACAATCGCCAATCATGAAAACAAACCTTGGGTTTAAAGTGAGGTTCCTAGAGTCACGGGTCATATTTAAAATTTCCCCACAATAATAGGCTAGCCATATCGTGATGGAGATTCCAAACAGATCTATTGTAGGTGGAGTCTTCGTATTGTTCCAGCGAGGTGTATACTGTAGCACCTCAAATTTTCCCTCCCCATTCATGCATTCATTTCAATTTTTAGGACATTTATCATTTCATATTGCATTGCATCTTGGCAGTATGATTTGGCATCAAGAGGATCCTCAGTGCAAAAGAGCAAGTTTTTTCCTTGAGATGAAGGTCACATGATTATTTTAAAGAGATTATATGAGCCAAGGTTCATTTTGAAGCAACTTTACCAAGTGGTAGAGGCCCAGATTCTTCAGTACATTCCCAAGTCATCTAAGGCCCATACAAGTCAAATGTGCAGTCAACTGAGGGCTTTGAGTTGGGGAAGTGAGTGGAAGCATCTCATTCATGTTAATACAAGGCCTATTCATCATGTCAGACATCTATCTTGAAGATTTTGAAGTCAAATCAAAAGTTTACAAAAATGGAAAGTGACCTGTAATTCAAAGTTTCCAAAAATGGCAAGTTTTTGGACCACATTCAACTTGACTTTCCAACATCAAAGAAGCTTCAAATGAAATTTTGGTCAACATGAAAGTTGAAGATCTTTCTCTCCCATTTCCAAAAAGTCCAAGATCATGAGCATTTGATGAATGGTTGAGGAGTTATGAACAAATGATTGCAAAGTATGCTTGGAACTTCAAAGTGCCATAACTTTTGCTACAAAACTCCAAATTGAGCCACTCTTTTTGCAAAATGCTTGTCATGACCAATATTTTCCAAATCAACCATTGCATTGCATGAAATAAAATCACATGATCAAGTGTCCATGCATGAACATTTTGGAGGGAAAATGCATAATTCAAATTTGGTTGATCACATGAGTCTAATTCCAATTCCATGTTGTTCATTGGATGATTTTAAGTGATTATGAAGCTTGTATGGCACTGTTCACGTGCACATTGCTCATGCCACCTCACATTTGCATTTTTGGTCATACACCTCATTTCTCATTAAGTTTCCATTAGCCATTGCTTAATTACAAATCCAGCTTGATTAGTGAATCATATATAAGCTTAATCCCAACTGAATTGGATGAGAGGACACATTCTAGATCTAGAAATCTCATTTCCCTCCAAAAATTCTCTCAATTCAAACTTCAAAATTCTTCACATAACACATCAATTTTCTTGCATAATCGTGTTCATTGAGCATCATTGAGTACAAATCAAGCATTGGATCGGAGAAATTGGTCAAGAATCCTGCATACTCAAAGCTTGAACATGAAAATGGATCTTGGAAATTAAGCTGCATTCAAGTGGATGCAAGTGCTATTGCGTGCATAAAGCTTCCATACACAAGCTTAGGAGTGGATCTGGACATTGTGGAGCCTGGAAAACGCGTACAAAGTTGTTGCCATCTCAAACAGGTTGGAATTCGAACCTCTTATTTCTCCAATTCATTGCCATGATCTTGTAGATCTCTGGATGTTGGTAATTCTGGTAGTTGTAGAATCGATTTTGGTTGGATATCGAGTGAGATACATGAACTTAAAGTTTTGATATGCAAGATGTTTTCATTCGATTCGCTCAAATCATGGAGCTTTAGGTTGTTTAATTGTGATATTCTTAATCTACGTTAAGAGGCGATTCCAACGGTGTATGGCACGCTCGTTTCTGGAATTTTTCATGATGGATGTCGCCGGCGTTCAACCGGAGAAGATGACCGGAATTACTATTCCGGCCATCTGGTTCGTGACCTAGGGTTCATTGTTGGCGCGCATGTATCCAACCTGTCTCCTGTTCGAATCCAGCACATGGCGTTTGTTTTAATTGATTTCATTTAAGCGCGCTTGGTATCCACGTGAACCAGGGTTCGATCCACACGCGGTGCATTTGTTCTTTCAATTTTCATTTGAGCGCATGTGACATGACAAACCTGAGTTCAATACTGTGGCCTTGCATATTTGTTTTCATTTCCCAGCGCCGTGTTAACCAGAAGGACCTGTGTTCAACACCTGCCTGATGCAATTTCCATTTTCCCCACATATTACCATTTTCCACATTATTTCCATTTTATTTCATAATATTTCATCAACTTCCAAAATTCATTAAAAATAGTAAAATAAATCCAAATTGCTCCAAACTTTTTTCCACATGATTGTTGTGATGTCTATTATTTTTTTATGTCATTTGCCTGATTTGATTGTGACTGGATTTTTATGAGGGATTGCTTATTTGAACATGATGCCATATTTGATATGTGGTGCTAATTGATTTGTGAAATGATCATTGTTTATCCAATTTCCTTGAAATTTGACATGCTTGATCATAACATGTAATATGATTTTTGAGAATTGGTTTGGCATTTTTATCATTTACCATCACTGTTTTGGACACATGAACTTTTGGTGTGACAATTTGTGTCATATATTGGATGTTGCCTTGGTTCATTTTCATTCCTAGGTCATTTGATATCTTCTGGACCTAACTTTTTTCATGATGCTTGTGTTTAACATGTTGATCTCACATAAAAAATTTCATGATCATTGGATGCATTTCTGTTTTCATATGGATTTTATACTCTTTGATATCCAAATGTGATCACATTGTTTGCCCTTGTGTTATCTTGATCATGTGATGGCTTTGCCTTATGATGTAGCTTTGATCCTTTTTAGGACATGTTCTTGTTTGATTAAATATGCTTCATGTGGAATATCAACTTCTGTTTTGACTATTTGCTTTGCCTTTGACCCTAGTCTTTGCACTAGTGGTTTGTACTCACCAATTGTGTTTGTGTTTCAGATATTGAGCATTAATACTAATGGTTGATGTGATCTCATGACTTGAGATGCAAATTACTTTGTTTACTAACCTTTGTTGTGTTGTAGGTCCATTGAGTATGATGAAATCACTTGAGTGATTACATTCATGACTTGCATTGTGTATAACTGTGGGATGTTCCATTGTGTTGTCTGTTTGGTTTTCTGAATATGATATTGACTGTTTGACTTTTGTACAGGTACATTAGCCGCTTTTAGCTCTTGCTTGAGCTTTGCTTTGGTTTGTGGTTGATATACCACCTAGGTAACCACTCTCTCACTCCATGTAGTCTGGAAGCCCTATCGTTTCTTTTGGCAGGCATTTGGCTGAAGTCCTCCTTAAGAGGCAATGATTGTGATTGTTTACTTTTGTGCTAAAGACCTCCTTGTTGAGGCATGTTACTTGTTAAGTCCTCCTAAGTGAAGAGGTAATTGACATATAGAAGGGATTTGCAATCAATCCCCTGTTATTCGTTGAGTCGTTCATTATGCTCGCACTACGTGCTGATGCTCTTGAACCTAACCCAAGATCTTTGTATAGAGTCAGTCATGTGGAATAGGGTCCCTCATTCTGGATCCCCACGCATTCTTTGATTCAAGCTCACCCAGGCCAGGGTTAAGAGCATGAGGTCTTGTCCTCATCTCCTTTCATAATCTTCACTCTAACTCTCAATGTTAGTGGTTAAGAGCTTCAGTACACCCCTACAATTTTGGCTTGTTTGTCGAGGTTGATATGACCCCTCTTGACTAAAGCCTCACCCTTGGATGTTTGAGCCCCCTTGTCGGTGTGTTTACTTCATGTATATGTTTTTGTGTGGTGTGATTGCATCCCCATAGGATTGCCAGGCTTCGTATAGTCTCTCGTTTGCATGTCAATTAAGGTAGCACGGTTCCTTCGTCTAGGACTTCCTTTCTTGCGCGAGCATTCCTAAAACACAAACAAACTTTATCTTCTCTTAAGGACACGTTGACTCTTTCTACTACAGGTGAGTAAGTCTCCCAAGGTCGAGCATCCGGTAGATTGCGTAGTGATGTTGTTCACCTAAAAAACACAAAACAAACAGAAATAGTTTAGCCGAATTACGGCAACTTTGATTCTCATGTCCAGATGAGATACGTAGGCACGAGATGCGATGTCTTGTCGAGTTTGACTGACGACTAACATTTAATCCTTGCTGGTTTTCGCCCTTGTTGCGATTTTTTTCTCTCGCCCTAGTTGCGATTGAGACCTTGCTTCTCTCTTGCCCTCGTTGCAATCTGTTTCCTTTTGTGCGTGTTTGGAGTTGGATGTAAGTCCATTTATTGGCATTTTGTTTCCTGTTTGTGTTTGTTTGTTCGGAGTCAGATGTAAGTCCATTTATTGGCATTCTGTTTCCTGTTTGCGTTTGTTTGTTAGGAGTTGGATGTAAGTCCATCTATTGGCATTCTGTTTCCTGTGGGGTGTTTCTTTGGACGTCTCAGCGTCTCTTTTCAGTGTTTTGTTTCGGCGTGCGTTAGCCGAGCTACGAGTGCTCTGATTCTTGCTCTGGTTAGATCAGATACGTATGCATAGGATGCGATGTTCTAGCGAGCACGTTTCCCATCCCCGAACTACGTCGACTCTGATGTTTGTTTCTGACAAACTACGTAGGCCCAGGATGCGACATCCTGCCGAGTCCCTTTCCTCCATCTTCTTTCACCTGTTTGCTTATTCCAGTGTGTGTGCATTCTTTGAGCAGTTATTTAGCAACCTTATTCTTTTCTTTTGAGCGTGGATCCCGTCGAGTACGGCGAGCGTGAGGGGTGCTAATACCTTCCCCTTGCGTAACCGACTCCCGTACCTTGCAATCTCTGGTCGTAAGACCATTCCTTTCCCTTTTTCAGGTTTACTTCGAGCGTTTCCTTTCCCTCCTTTGGGATAAATAACGCACGGTGGCGGCTCTGTGTCTTTTCCCGCCGGTTGTTTTTCGCGATGCGACATATACCCTGAAGGAGAATTGCCATCCAAGGCGCAGCGGAATTTAAAATTTTCTCCATTTAGTGATCCTTACGAATGGGCATGATCAGTGATAGAATCGTTACCTCTTGTGGCGATCACGAATGTTGAACGATGATAACGTCTCTACTCAGTCCACACGAACGGATTCCTTCAATCTCAGTGCTAGCTGGTACGAATGAAGGCTTTGAGTGAGAGAGAGGGAAACGAAATTCCAAGTCTTCACTTGAGTGTTAGTCCGAATGGCAATGCTTCTACCCAAGAGTTCTATTTAAATAACCACTTGTGTGGGCTTCAAGCTAAAAAGCCCACTTAAGTGTATTTTGGCCCATATCTCATAATATGCCAAAATCACTTAAGTATTTGGTACCTTACCATATTTCATCTTCCACTTAAGTGCACCGTACCTTACGGTGTTCCTTAGTTACTCTATTTCTCATCAACCCGTCCTTTGTGTGTGACCCTGTAGGTTTTCGCGACGTTGGCAATTATATTAAATCACGCATTTAACATAATAAACAGTGAGCGGTATCTAGCAACACATCATTGCTACCCAAGACACGAAAATGTCATGTGATCTGACAAAACCTCATGTGATAATGATTATGTGTATAATTACCCCTTTGTCCTTATGTCAATATTGAACACAAGGTATAGACCGTGTCATCCTTGTCCAGTTCAATATTGGGCCCATAGACATTTATCCTGTTACGCAGGATGGGAAAATTCCATCTAGGTCACTCATGTCCCTCAGCATGCTTCGTGGAGTATCCATCAACTATCTTTATGGTTATCCAGTTACGGACAACGTTGGATCAGCAATAAAGCACTCGACTCTACATCTAGGATCCTTAGTGGTTTCAAGTCAAAGAGTGGTATACACCATTATCACCATGAGAATAACTTATGACACTTTGCATAACTTTCTATATAGTATTCTCATAGCGGGTCAATCCGGTATAAATATTACTCTTAATACTCATACCTATGTTTAAGACATGATAACTCTTTATCCATGATCCATGAGATGTGATCATCAGTCTACAAACATAATAGTCTTAATGCTTTAATGTTATCCCAATTCACAATAAAGCTCGACTACGGATACTTTAAGAATAACGTCCTTAAGTTTAATGTGCTCTCATGATTAAGTCACACTTAATACATTAAACGGACTATCTATTCCAGGGACTTTATTAATCAACCATAATAAAGAAAAATCATTTTTATTAATTAATAAATAATTTGATACAAGTACCAAAAGTATTGGCCTCTAGGGCTTACACCAACATACCCCTCAGTTTAATACTACAAAACTCTAGGTTCTAAGTTCTTCTCAAAGCTCGGGTATGAAGCTTGTCTTACAGCATACATCAAGCCCCACATCATAGTATTAAAACAAATTACATACAAGTAACATAACAAGATACAAAGAAGCAACACAGAAGAAAGGAATATCATCATAACATTCATAGCAAATTGGACTAAATTAGGTTTGACTCTCTCTTGCTAGGAGCAAGGTCCTCAGTAGAGTCGCCATCTATCGTATCTCGAAAAAAACGATTCCTCGCGATGGTCGCGAAAAAAATTATGTTTGAATAGAGTCGCCACTGAACTTTATTTATCCCAATGAAGGAATAGAAAAATATCGATAAAAGACATGTTCTTAGACATGTTCTTAGAGGTTGTGAGGTTATTTGAATTCGAGTTTGGTGAGGTTTTAATCGGGTGATAAGAATTCGGGCAATATGGCGAACACCAATCATTCGAATACTCGAGAGATAGTGAAGCGAACGCCTCCTATACTCTTTTTCATCCAAAGTTTTTAAATTATAAAAGACGCTATATTAATTTGAAAAATGATTTGATTTTGCATGGTTAATCGGATTTAGATAGAAATACTTGGTGTATCAATCATCTAATCGATTTAATTATCATCGAGTAGGCCTCATTGTAAGAAAGTCCAAGAGTAAGCTACGTGAGGTTGATGGCGATGCTTAAAAGCGATCGTCTTACAAAGGTATGGAAATATGGGGGGCTCGACATTTGAATCTAGAATTATGTGATTTATTTTTGAAATTGGTTGGAATGGTTTTGAATCGATGAAAATTGAATGAAATCGAGTTTGAGAATGATTGAAATGGTAGTGGGATAAGTCGATCAATATCTAATTATCAAAATTAACTAACTTAAAGTTCGATTAAATCGATTAATTAAGTTAATTAAAATTAATTATCAAAATTGTTTAGTATTAAACAATCAAGTTAATTAAAATTATTTAATCGAAATTAATTAACTAATCAAAATTTAATTAATTAATTAATTATAATTAAAAGGGGAAGAGATATGTGACGATGTCGACTTAATTGATTGAATTGAATCAGTGTGCTCAAAATCGGTTTGTACGAAATAACAACATGTTAAATGTCATTCGCAATATCATAACATGGTGAAATGTTCTATTAATTTATTGAAATTTGGCGATATCCCGACATGAAATTGTCGGATCCGCAAATTAAAGTTCCGATTTAACACAATAAAAATAAAATAGAAATAGTCCAAATACAATGTGTACAACATACTATAGTTGAAAGTAATAGAAAAAATAGGATATCAAAAATACAAATTATATTGGCCCAAGGCCTAAACATATACACATCCAAGTTTAGAGTCATAATATCTATAACATAAAAATAATAATAAAATGACAATGCAAATGCAAATATCTGGTAGGTTAATGCGACAATTGATTCCCAATAATAACAGTAAATGGATTTCATTAATGAATATGATAACATAAATGAATATCTTGACTTTTTCAAAAAAACCCAATTTCTCAATCGAAACAGTATTTAGTAAAGGAACGTGTATTTGAAGTTCACCTCCCTCTTCCTTTTTCGCCTCCGAAATCGCAGCCATGAAAAAACAAATTCTATTTTACCATAGCCAATATTTACTTCCTCTACTATTTCAGTTAACACAATAAAAAAACACAAGACAACACTTGTTAATATTTACAGCATGAATTAAACACCTCATCCAGTAAACAGGTCGAGCAAAATCGACAAAAGATAGAAAAACAATCAGTAATATAATCAAATGCAAATGACCAGAAAAAGGAAAGGGAATGAAAATAATTAAAGTATTAACAACTACCCAGTTCAAAATTGACCCAGAAAACAAAACCAAACGACGAAATACCAAAATGCTCTTGTTGCACTAGCTACCATGTGTGATGTCGGAATCAATGTTGCTTCAAGTCATTATTGTATTTGAGTTTGCCGATGCCGCTACGGAGTGACCTCGAAGCTGTGAAGGAATCAAGTTGGAGTATGCTTGACGGGGGTTTGTGGTGTGGTCATATGGAAGACGTCGTGAGTGGCAGTAGAGGCGCGGCGGTGTGGACAACACCGTCGATTTGCGTGGCGGAAGTTTGTTGCCGGTGTGAATCGCGGTCGTAAAGGTTTAGTCGGAGGATGTGGGGTTGTTCTGGCGGGTGGTCGTTCGAAGATGACGGTGACGAAGCAAGTGGAAGAGGGTGAAATATTGGTGAGTAGATATGGAAAGTTTGGAAGAAGAACACTAATGAGAATGAAGGTGGTTATATTTATGATTTTTTAGTGAAATACCTTTTCAACTGAGCTTTGAAGGCGGTTTAAATGGAAGGTGGTCTATCGTGCAGTGGAGTTGGGGTCGAAAAGGTATGTGTGTGTGTGTGTGTGTGAGAGAGAGGAAGAAGGTTGGGTTGGTGGTTTTTTGATTGGTTTCAATGAGCGTGAAAAATGGAGGATGGAGAGGTTCGTGGAGGACGATTAGCGGTGTGAAGAAGATGGAAAGGAGACGGTGGTGGCAGGAGAAAGACGAGGAAAAGTTCTCCTTTTACTTTAGTAGAGAGAGAGATAGTCCTTTTAGTGGGTGCTTCTTTTTTGTGATTTTTCTTTTCTTTTTCGTTTCCTGAGAGAGTGAGAGAGTATTTTTTTAGTTTGTAATGAACTTTGGAAAGAGGAAGAGGCTTGTAGGCGGCGTGTCCCTTCCTCATTGGAGGGAGTATTGATTTTCCCCTTTTTTATTTGCCAGCTGTTTCCTCTCCATAATGCCGTTGAGAGAGGACGCGTGGGAAGTGCAGGTGTTACTCCCATCGGAAACTTCTCTCCTTTTCGTTCTTATCATTCCAGCTTATGAGAGAAATTAATGAGCTGTCACATATGGAATGGAATGGTAATATATTTTTATTCTTTTTATTATTATGAATATTAGTAATAAAATCTAGTATCTTTAATAAATTCAATACTAACTTATTAAATTCTAATAAATCCAAATGCTAACTTTGCTAAAAAATAAAAAATAAATGATGAACAATGAATAAGGACCGAGCGAAAATATATATTCGAAAAGTTAAACTGAAATAATTAAAACGACCAGTGCGAAATATTCTTATTGAAAAAATACAACGTTTCTTTAAATTTTGAAATAAATTTTCACCGATTAAAAGGCTCAGGCGGATTAAAATGCAGCTGAAAAAGTCATCGAAAAGTATAACGAACACACCAGGTTAAACTGCACGAACCATGGATTAATAATACTGGTGTCTGCAAGTTTAATTTCGAAACTTTTTACCTGTTGATTTTTCAGGTACTTGAGAAATGATTTAACCAATTTGTTTGTACTTTCAATAATTTATTTCGACCGATATTTTAGGTATTATTCATGATGAAATTCATGTCATGCTGTACATATGATACAAATTGAAAATGAAATCAAATTTATGAGAATTTTAAAATGCATGGACAAAATTGGGGTACGAGAGTGTGTTCCGAGAAGGTGACCTCGTGCTCAAGAAAATATTATCATTTAAACCTAATTCTAGGGTCAAATGAATTCCTAATTATGAAGTCTCATATGTTGTTAAGAGATCCTTCTCAGGTGGTGCATTGATTCTTACAACTATGGATGGTGAAGAGTTCACTCGTCCTGTGAATGTTGATGCAGTCAAGAAATACTTCGCCTAAAAAAGAAAAAAATAACTTGCTAAGTTGATAACCCGAAAGGGCGACTTAGGCAAAAATGAGTGTCTCAATGGATTGAAAACTCAAAAGGGCAATCCAGGCAAAGGTTAGAGACATAAAAACAGAAAAATTATCTCGCTAGATTGGGTACCCCACCTGGGGAAATCTAGGCAAAAATTAGGGATTATGGCAAGTAACTACACCCGGATATATCTGATCATTAAAGCAGCATAGCCCGTCACTGGGTTCTGATTCATAATTCTCAACCAAAGACAAGCACAACGGGTTTCAAAGTTGGTATGAAGAGTAGTGGTCATTGTATTTAATATATCCCTTTTCCATGTAAATTACCATTTTTCAAACTTTGTAAAGATCCATAAAGTCTCGCCATTTACGGACTACCATTCTATTAAATAATGTTGAGCTTTTATCTAATTATTTATAACTCTTATTTGTTTCCGTTTAATAAAACTGTATTTTTATGATGATAATTTTGAAATAAATAAATCAATGAATAAATATTTTTATGAAATAATAAGACATTTACTTTTAGAACATTGAATTCAAAAAAAGGAATGTCAACAGCAATCTGAAAACGGTAAGTCTTGACGTGTGAAACATCGTTGTCTTCGCCAAGCAGTTTATTTGAAGGTGTTTGGTCCCCAAGCAGCTGTCATTCATCCCCAATAGAGTTGATGTGTTGTTCTCTTTGTAGTTCTTCATGCCCTCCCTAGCTGAGGCCTTCATTGATTTTCATTCTCAATTTGCATTTTTGTGATTGAATTTTGGATCTCCAGTAAAACCTCTTTTTGGTTTTCAGATCCCTAACACCTTTATTTGGTGGTTGCATAGCCATGGCAGTGCCTCCCCACAGAGTCCCCAGTTGTCTGTTTGATATGTTTGGTACCTTGGAATTGGTTTATTTCTCAATCTCCAAGAAGAGTCTTGTGACTATTGTTTTCCTCTTGAGGAATTTGTTGCTGATTGCATCCACGTGTGGCGTTTGATTTGTCCTGGCAGGTTTTATTCCCTAGTGAAGCCCCCACCGAGTTGATATTTGTTGTATTCCCCAGTAAGTTATCAGGTTCCCCATGCAAGGTTTTACCTCTTGTTGTGACATGGATCCCCAGCGGAGTTCCATCCTATGATGAAAGATCTCCCCAACAGTGTTTGATTCTGAGCAATATTGATGTAGTCGTCCCCTGTAGGGTTGTCTCCCATTTGATATGGTGTTGACCTAAAAATTTCCGGCAACTTTGACTTGTGGCTTTGAAGTATGTATATATATATATATATATATATATATATATATATATATATATATATATATATATATATATATATATATATATATATATATATATATATATATATATATATATATATATATATATATCCCTCAGCTTGAAGATGTGGATCCTCAGCAGGTCTCTCTTATCCTCGGCATGTTGGTTGATGTTCTCAGTAGTTCTTTCGTTCACCATGATGTTGTCAAGTTGTGTTTTCTCCTCTCCCAGAGAGTTTGAGCTTTAAGCAAAATCTTTGCTTATCCCCTAGTAGTTTTTTCTCCTTGTTCCAGAGTTGAGTATGGAAGTTGGATCTGTTTTGATCCCTATGATTTCTTTTGATATATATATTATTCATTTCCTATGAGCACTGATTCTTCAGCAGTTTTTGATTGGATGCATGTTCTCCATGTTTTCCCCAACCAGAGTTAAGCATTTGATATAGATTGTTATAGCCCCGGTCTTCCTTGAGTACATGGTTGTGTGTTGTTCCCAGGGAATGAAATATCTGAAGAAAGGATTTTTATATCCTCGATGATTTATTTTCATCCCTAGCAGGTTCTCCAGTTGGTGTTCCCATCTTGTTGAGATTAACCGAGTATCTAGTTGTGATGATTGGATCTTCATTGTTTGTATCCTTGTGCTTGTTTGTCAGCATAATCGTATTCATACATATACATTCATAAGCATAGCATCAGATATTTCATTGTGCATTTTACACATTGACCTTATTTTCTGATCCCATGCTTTGGTGATATCTTTTCCCATGCAGGTTTGGTGTGTTTGTCCTCCTTCAATGTAGAGTGTCATCCCCTTAAGCAGAAAGAGCTTATCCTTTCTTCTTCCCCACTGAGTTATTTCCTAGTGGATGATTATTATTTTTGTTTCCTCCCTAGTTCATCATCTGGATGGAACCACTCCCCTTGAGTTATCTCCTCATTGGGTTGAGTATTGTTTGACCGTTTCTTTCTAGTTTTTACCTAGATAGATCTTTTGGTCCCCCAAGAGTTTATTACCCAGTAATTGGTAATATCATTCTTGATGTTGAGTACTTTACCAGTGTTAATTTACTTATTTTATTTATCCATCATATTCCTTTTCGTTTCCTCAACAAGTTTATCCTTGATAAGTTTACCTTAACCGGTAACAAATATTCTTTGTGTCGAGTCTATCCTTGATATGTTCACCTTAATCGGTGATAGATATTCTGTTTTTGGTCTTCTGCTCAGTAACTGGTGGTTGTAAATCCTATCTCTTTTTGGTGGTTTATCCTTGATATTTTCATCTTAACCGGTGACAGATATTCTCCCTTCCGAGTTTATCCTTGATATGTTCACCTTAATCGGTGACGGATATTCTCCACTTTTGGTCTTCTACCCAGTAACTGGTAGTTGTAAATCCTATTATTTCCCAATAAGTATGTCCTTGATATGTTTACCTTAACCAGTAAAAGATATTCTTCTTCTGGAAGTTGGTGGTTTTTCCTCCTTTTTGGTAGTCTATCCTTGATATGTTCACCTTAACCGGTGACAAATATTCTTCCTTCTGAGTTTATCCTTGATATGTTCACCTTAACCAGTGATAAATACTCTCTCTTTGGTCTTCTGCCCATTAACTGGTAGATGTAAACCCTATTCCTTTTGAGTCTATCCTTGATATGTTTACCTTAACCGGTAATGGATATTCTCCCTGGCAGTCTACCCTTGATATATTTACCCTAATCGGTAACGAATATTCTTCCTGCGGTCTTCTATCCCCACGGATAGTCGTAAATCCTATTTTCTTCATTTTTTTCCATTAGGCTATTCTTACCCAGTATCCGGTATTAAATATTCCTCATTTTCCTCAGCGAGTCATCTTTGATATGTTCACCTTAACCGGTGACAGATATCCGTCTGCTCGAGTGTATTATATTCCTACTTAGTAACAGGTGGTAGATAATATATCTCTTTTATTCTTGTGCTGAAATTTTTTCTTCCTCAGTCGATTTTGGATTCGTATTTCTTTGAGAGCTCAAATTTCCTTTGGTGTTTGGGTATTTAAGCTTAGTTCTGATTTATGCCTTCCCCCAGTGGTTGTTTCTTGTTGTGTTGGTTTTATTCCGATACATGCAGATTCTTTTCCTAGTCTGAGTCTTTCAATTGATTTATTTTCATGGAATCCCCTCGTGTCTCCAGCAGTTTTTAAGTCGTAGTCTGGCCTACACATAACTTTTTATCCCAAGAGTTTGTGTCTCCTTAGTGAGTTTTCCTTATATAATGCATTATGCTCATATGGACTTTAAGTCTTTCTCAGATTCTTTTCCTTTGTGGCAATATGTTCTCCATAAAGATTATTTTTACATTCATATCATATGCATCATGAGGTCTCTTAGGGACCAAAATTTGTTTCTTAATGTTATTATTTAAGTCCATTCTACCGCATTGATATGAAGATTTTAACCTTCACATCCCCGGATAGAATGACCTTAAATAGGGGCAGTTGTAAGACCCAAATTTTGACCCTAAGATCCCTCATGCCATCTCATCATATTTGCATTGGCATTGGGATCACATCTTGGTATCCTCCTTACCTATCATTCATTGGGTTTTGGGATAGATCACCAAGAATTTGTGATTGTATCATACTTTATTTTCTTTTGTTTACTATCCAAAATACTAAAAATATGTCTAGTGTAGTTTTGTTTCTTTTGTAGGTAGTGTGAGCATTCACCTATGCCTCATCATGCTCACAACTAGGGTTTGAGACCCTTAGTGCAAGGTATAGAGTTATAAAAGGTCCAAATTGGTTCAAAGCATCATATATGGATCCCCATGTTCTTTATTTTTCATTTTGATCAAGAATTCATCAAGAGTTTGAAGCTTGTTTGTCAAGGAAGCCCTAATTCATCTGGATATCTTATGTGTCTCCCTCAACAAGTTTCTTCAAAATTTGGTCAAACATATTATGTATACTTAATTATACACCATCATAAGCATATGTTATTCTCCATGATCCCCAAAGAGAAAAAGAACTTCAAGTTTGCAAGTTGGTTCAAGTAGGTTGACCAGAAAAGTCAATTGATCAAATTTAGGGTTCCCTAGACCATATGTCCTACAATTTGTGTCATATAAAAATGATTCCAAGAGCAAAGTTACTCTTCATGACATTCCAAACAACTTTCATGTTGGAATCAAGAGATAAGTTTGCTTGGAAAGTCATTTTTTATGGTGAAATATTATAGGTCATTTTGTTTGTGCCCTAGATAGAAGGTCAACTTTCAAGAACCATAATTTGCTCAATTTTTATGATATGAAGGTCATCCAAGTTTCATTATCAATTTCAATATGTCTTCTTCAACTTTTCTTCTTTTATAATTGTCAAATTCCACTTTCAAGGGCATGTGCCATGGGGAAACATTATAAGTCCATTTTGGCCAAATTCATTGAACAAGCAATTTTCCTCAACTTCTAAAATCCATAACTCTATCATGCAAGCTGCAAATGGTGTCAAATTTGTGACTAAATTAAAGATAATTGAAATAGCTTCAAATTCTTATAAGGAGCCAAAGTCATTTAAAGATCATAGCAAAATTTATTCAAGGTGGAAAAAGGGGTCATTTGACTTTTAACTTCGAAAATTTTCAAGTATGTTTGATTCCTCCAACTTCAAGGTCAGAATTCATCATGGTAAAAGATTCAAATGGAAAGAGTTCCAACATCAAAGTTGTTCCCCTTCATTCTAGATTTACAAAGAGTCCAAGTTCATTGCATTTGGATCAAAATTGAGGGCTTGCATATGGTTCCTTTGGATGGTCCAATTTGGCAACTTTTGCACTCAAATGATAATCTCCTTTGCATGCTTCCATGTTATGACTTCAGCATCAATTGTGCATAAATTTGGAGTGGATTACATCATTACTTGGGCCTATCACATGTACATGCACCCATGCATACAACTTGTTATTTTTGGTTGAAAACTTGAATGGTGTGTGTAGCGGGGTATTCGTTACCATTAGAGATATTGGCTAAATCCAAGGTAAACCATACAAGTCGAGTCGCCACCGCACTTCTATTTATCCAAAGAAATGGTTAGAAAGCGAACAAAAACCTAATAGTTTTAACAAAAACTAGTAAAAGAGAACAGAGATCTGGGTAAGGGGGTTGGTTATGTAATGGGAAGGTGTTAGGCACCCAAAACATCCTAGGTACTCCTAGGGAGCCCTTTTCATACTTGTTGTGAAGGTTGTTTGTTTTTGTGAAATTTTTGTTTGTGCAAACATGATTGAATAGATGAGAAGAGAATGTACAAGTTATTTACATTTTGTGTTTGGATGGATAAACCCATTGCCTACGTACCATCTTAAAAAAGATTAGGATCAAAACCTCGTAGTTTGGGGTAAAAATCTCAAAAATGAGTTGGTGAATTGATTGGTCCAAAAGCCTTAAGGTCTTTTGTTATCAAAGGGAGAAAACTCAAACCAAACCACAAATCCACCATGTGAGGATAGCTTTCAACATGCTAGTGAGGGGTTAACCCTATAATAAGCATGGAAGACTCATTGTCCATCACTAAGGATATAGGTGAGTATTACATCTACCACAAGGATAACTTAAACCTAATAGCTAAAGGTTATGAAAATTTTGATTAAGAAAGTGGCCATTGGAACCACAAAAGACATTTGAATGGGTTATATTTACCAATTAGAAGTGTATACAAAAATGGTCAAAGTTGACTTAGAAGTTCAATTCAAGAATAAGTATTGTGAAAAGAAGGTTTGAAAATCAAAAGCATAAGGCTTAGGTTTCTAATGTTGAAAACAATTGTTAAATGTTTGCACAAAAGTTTTGGCTTGGGTTAGAGTGGAGAGAAGAAGAAGAAAGGCTAAAGTCCTAAGTAAAGCAAAAAGATGAGGGATAAAGAAACAAAACCACAATGGAGTTCCTCTCTTGAGATCATATAGATGATCCAAGTAGCTTCCATCCTTTGGAATAAGCAATCACAAAGCATAAGCAATCATCAAACAAGCCTCTTAAGAGATCCTCAATGTATCTTGTGTCTTGGATGAACATGGCAATGGTCCTTCAATTAAGCTCAAATAGAATTCCCTAGCACAAAAGCACACACATCAAAAGTTCCATGAAGTAAAACAAGAATGGACAAGAGTGAGTTTAGAGATTTGGTCCCTCTAATCCATCTTCATCATTTAAGTCCATTTACTCCAATTTTGCATAAGGAAAGTCCTAGAATCTAAGTCCAATTCTCCATTCTTTGCATAGGGAAAGTCCTAGAAACTAAGTCCATTTCTTTGCATTTGTTTCACAACAATCAAAACAAACACAAGCATAATAAAATATACACAATTATGTGCTCAAGTGAGCAAAAGGCAAATGGCATTAACATAAACATGTGCTCAAGTGAGCAAAGAGAAAAGCAAATGGATAATATGTGCAAGAATAGTAAATTGCATAAAAGTAAAGAGCAAAAAGTAAATGTTAATTGTCAATAGTTAGTGTTAGTAGTTAGTGTGCCATAAGGCATATTTTGCGATATGTTAAGCAATCGTAATTGGACTTATGTAGAAGTCACAACTATCTGAGGCCGGTCAATAATAATGTAGGCAACAACACAAGTTAGAAGTCTTGATTAGTGAACCAAGTTCCAACAACTTGCCATGCCAAAAAGGGAAAAGAGAATTGATCTTGTATTGGTTTAAGCCTTTTGCATGATTTAGAAAACAACCTATCCTTAATGCAAAACCATTCACTTGATCAATTGATCAAGATGACTTAGATTTGAATCAAGGAAGATTAAGTCTCCCTAATCAATGCTAACTTATCAACCTTCAACTCATTGATCAAAAAGAAAGAAGAAGAAGAAGAAGAAGAAGGAGATGGAGAATGGATAATGGAAATGGAAATATCAAAAAGCATAAAGTGAATGAAGATGTACCAATCTGTCGCAACCTGAAAAATGGAATGCGAAAAAAACAACCGACGAAGAAAGACAGGAGAGTCGCCACCGTGCGTTATTTATCCCAAAGGAGGGAAAGGAAACGCTCGAAGTAAACCTGGAAAAAGGATAGGACAAGACGGGGTCTCGCAACCAAATCTTGAGTTCGGGAGTCGATTATGCGAAGGGAAGGTATTAGCACCCCTACGCATCCGTAGTACTCTACGGGATCCACTTTTGTAGTTCTTGTCTAAAGGGTGTGGGTTTATCTAATGTGTTATTTACTAAAAAAAGGGGTCAAAAGAAAATGACTTGCACGGATGTCGCATCCACTGCATACGTATCTCATCTGAATATGAGAATCAAAGTCTTCGTAGCTCGGCTACCTAGGGGTTAAGGGTAATTGTGCTCGCTAAGACATCGCGTCTTATGCCTACGTATCTCATCTGGAATGAGAATCATAGCAAGCCGTAGTTCGGCTAACTACGGGGTTATGGATTGGGTTTTGGACGAACGACGTTACTACGCAATCTACCGGATGCTCGACCTTTGGAGACTTACTCGCCTGTAGTAGAAGGAGTTAACGTGTTCTTAGGAGAAGAAAAATCAATGAGTTGGTAGGGTTAGGGATGCTCATGCAAAAAGGCAGTCCTTGACGAAGGAACCGCGCTACCTGTGGGGATACGAACACATACAAAACAAACATGTATAAAGTAAATGTGCCAACAAGGCAATAAGAATAAATCTCCAAAATAGTATCCCACAAGCAAAGTGGAATATCCAGTGAGCTATCCTTGCAAAAGTCATGTGAGCCTTCACAAAAACTCGACAAAAGGGTTAGTGAAACACGATAACCATTCAAGGAATTATTTATACATTCATACATAATTATGAACCCGTGGGCAAAAACCTAATGAAATTCATCCATCATACCTCAAACATTCAGAGTATTCAACTTCAAAGCACAGAGGTAATGGGAATAAGGGCAAACCTGATTGGAGAGATCGGTTGAAATCAAATGGCACGGTTGGATTTGCAAACCAATGTTAGGGTTTGCTTGAGCTGAAAGTGTGTGAGTCAGAATGAACCTTTCAGAGTTGCATGGAGGTTGTTGCAGATTAATTCTCACTCTCTCTGTCTACGTTTCTCTCCAGGTTTTGTCCAGGTTTTCTTTGGGAGATGGAAGTCTAGAATTTATAACTTGATTTTTGTGACTTTATGGGCTCAAATGAGAGAGGCCCAAGTCCAAAAAAAAATTCTGTTATATTTTATTTATTTATTTATTTATTTATTTCGTTTTTTTTTTTCAAAACACGTGGGCTTCGCCTTGCGAGCATGACAGGTCATGAACAAACCTTTGCTCCTTCAAGATTAACATTTTGAATGACGAATAGACCCCATTTGAACCTGTTGGAAGTAACTCAAGTCTTTCCCTTGTGTTGACTGATCATCTAAATAGAACCCACAAAGTGTCCTGGATGATGTTTAAGCTTCTTGGAGCTAATCCCGATTGACATGATGAAATGCAATGTATCTAATTCTGATTGATAATGATGAAATGCAATGTGAAATGTTAAATGACCTAAAAAATGAATGCATGAGTGAGGAGGGCAAATTTTGGGGTGTTACAGCTGCCCCTATTCAGTCATCAGCTAACCCGAGCAGGATGAAAGCGAACAGCTTATTAGACAAACAGGGCGAGTTGTGATTGAATACCAAAGACAGACCGAACATTTACGCACCGAGAACACCACAAAAATGCTGAAATACACCGCGCTGTTTATTTCTCTTCCGATCCTCTGGCTGAATCTGAATCAGTCTTCTGACTTAATCTGGAGTTTCGATCCTCTGGCGGAATCTATACTCAATTTAGTCCTCTGGTTGGATGTTAATTTTGATCCTCGGGCTGGATACGGTTTCAATCTTCTGGCTAGATCTTCTTCGATCTTCTGGCTAGATCTTCTTCGATCTTCTGGCTAGATCTCCTTTGTTTCGATTCTCTGGCTGAATCTATTTCCTTTGATTCTCTGGCTGAATCTACTTTGATCTTCTGGCTAGATCTGAATCGTTTCGATTCTCTGGCTGAATCTATTTCCGGTCTTCGGGCTAGACCTGACTTCGATCTTCATGCTAGATCTTCTTCGATCTTCTGGCTATATCTGAATTGTTTCGATTCTCTGGTTGAATCTATTTCGATCTTCTGGCTAGATCTGAATTGTTTTGATTCTCTGGTTGAATCTATTTTCTTTGATTCTCTGGCTGAATCTATCTATTTTTCGGTCTTCGGGCTAGACCTGACTTTGATCTTTTGGCTAGATCTGGATTGTTTTGACGATAAATTCCCATCATCAGGATCTCGCATCTGGGGCATGCGCTGGTTGACCCTCTTTCGAAATCTACAGTCTTCATGTTAGATATGCAGCTTCGAGAATATCCCACTTTTGGGCTTCGTACATATTCTTCAGGCTAGAACATGTTATAACGACTCTTCGATTAGACTTTGTTTTTTTAATGCGATCCGCGGGCTGGATCCTCTTGTAGGTTGATTTTCTATTGAGCTGTCAATCTATTCCTCCAGCTGGCTTGCTGGGAAAATAACGCTCGTAGTCGACTCTCTGGCTGAATCTTCGAAATGACCCTCAGGCTGGATCTCTGGAAAACGATTCTCAGGCTGAATCTTCGAAATGACCCTCATGCTGGGTCACGTACACACTTGATCCTCTGGCCGAATCTCATGACTTTGGTTGTAAAGTAATTTTTCAGTCTGCTTTGAAGAACCTGTTTATCAGCTTATGTGTATGTTTGATATGCATGCAAATGCAAATGCAAATGCAAATGTTATGCATGGTGCAAAAGAAAAAAGAAATCTGCTTGGGGAAGCAACTCTGGCAGGGAGCGGATCGCTGTATCAATCCTTGAATGCTCTGTGGGGAACGATCCGTCTGCCGGGACCGGGGAGCCACCGAAAATAAATTGGCCTTTTTTGAAAAGTTGACCTTGTTGGGGAAGTATCAACTATGGAAACTTTGCTTGGCGAGGCTCTGCGAGGAGAGTCTGTGAGGAAAGCACTTCCTGGGGAAATGTCGTAGGAAACGATCTTTGCTGGAGATATGAACTTGCTAATCGTCCTCAGGCTGGGGGTTAAAATAAATCTGTTAAAAAAGATAATCTGCTGGGGACGAGATGAACACTGGGAACACCACCCTCTTGTCTGTTGGGTATGCGACTACTCCGCTGTTGCTGGGAAGATACAGCCTGGATACTATCAACTCTATTGGGGATATTCAGTCTGGATACTGTCAACTCTACTGGGGAACCTGCTCTGCAGAGGAGAGGCTTTGTCAACCGCTTGGGGGTGAGGATTCATGACTTGGCATCCGGTTCGTGTGACCTGTAACCAAAAAATACACGTATGCCCCGGGGAATTACTCGGTTTGAATTCACCGTCCAGGATTAAGCACATTCAAAGCAATTTTGACTGTTTTCCTGCGCAAGTCATCTGCAAAAGCCACCATAACATTCAGATGCAATATGTTTCCTCAGGAATTCAGACATCTTTTGCAAACAAACTGATAAATGAAAAGTAAATAGGCTTTTTAACTGAATTATTCGACTTTTGTTAGTTGAAAAATTTGTGCCAGGAATAGGTGAGTACATCAGGAAGCTGATCCCTGGAAAGAGGTGATCGCTATAAATTGAACAAGAGAAACTATCCTAATGGCAATATGGAAACGGGGTCCCACCGAGTTTCGACTCTGCTATGGCTCGTATGTCCTCAAGACGCTCTGCTCATCTTGCTTTCTGAAGTGGATGATTAGTCGATCTTTTACCTTCGAAGATTGTCGGATTGAATGAAACGGTGATATAACACGGATGAACTCAGATCGCAGTTATTCGCTTATTCCCTAACTTTTGCGTGGACCGCCCTTTTAGGTTTTCAATCCACTGGGATACCCTTTTTTGCCTGAGCCGCCCTTTCGGGTTTTAGACTCACCGGGTGTACATTTTTTTTTTTATATCCCTAATTTTTGCCCGAACCTCCTCATTCTTTTTTTTGGTTCGTCGGGATGCCCCTTTTTTGCCTGGACTATTCTTTTTACTGTCCAGCGGGTCTATTTTATGCGAAGTATTTTTTTAACTGCGTCTGAGTTGATAGGGGACGGGAAGTCTTCGCCATCCATGGTTGTTAGCATCAGAGCTCCGCCAGAGAAAACTCTTTTAACCACGTATGGACCCTCGTTGTCCGGTGTCCATTTGCCCCTGTGATCTGTGTTGGGAGGAAGAATTCTTTTGAGTACCAATTCACCGACTTGATACTCCTGAGGGCGCACTTTCTGATCAAATGCTCTCTTCATCTGTCTCTGATATAGTTGGCCATGGCATATAGCTGCTAATCTCTTTTCCTCAACTAGGCTTAGCTGATTGTATCGAGAACGGACCCATTCTGCTTCGTCCCGCTTCATTGTTGGTGCAGGGAAAAGTTATTCTGGCACAAAATGGCATATGAACCCCCTCCGGTGTGATCAACACTGCACCAACTCCGCGACCATTGACATTGACCGCCCTATCAAACATCATAATCCATTTGGATTCAGGGTCAGGCCCCTCCTCCAGGAGTGGTTCCTCGCAATCTTTCGATTTGAGAAACATGATGTCCTCATCAGGAAAGTCGAACCTCATAGGTTGGTAATCATCAATAGGTTGCGCGGCAAGATAGTCTGACAAGACACTTCCTTTGATGGCTTTTTGTGAAGTGTATTGGATGTCATACTCTGTCAGCATCATTTGCCACCTAGCAACCCTGCTGGCTTTTCAAAAATATACTTGACTTGATCCATCTTTGATATCAATAGAGTCGTGTGAGTCAACATATACTGTCTTAGTCGGCGAGCAGCCCATGCCAAAGCGCGGCAAGTTTTCTCGAGCAGTGAGTATCTTTATTCACAGTCCGTAAACTTTTTGCTAAGGTAGTATATTGCATGCTCTTTTCGACCTGACTCGTCATGCTGACCGAGCACACAACCCATTGACCTTTCTAACACAGTCAAGTACATGATCAACGGTCTTTTCCTCTCGGCCTGTAGACTGGCCCCGATCTTGATCTCTTTCTTGTCGTCTTCGGTACCAATGTTGATGGTCTCAACCACCTCCTAATAAGGTGTGATAGCTCGGTCCTCCTGTTTCAACAACCTGGCTAACTCCTCAGGCAATTCACAATCTTCCTCAACCCCTTCTTCAGCTTGATAGATAGGATTGTCGAAGTCATACTTGGCCATAGCAGTGTCGTTAGCAGTGAGATCCGGGTGATCAGTTTTACGAGGTGTTTTTTGGAAAGAAAAACGAAAAAGAAACATGAAAAAGAAACATTGTCGTTTTTGTAAAAGTAAAAATAATTGAAAGAAAGAGAACACAAAATTGTTTGCAAAAGCTGTCCTTTATTGATGATGAAAATAATTGCGAAATGTAACTAAATGGATAGCCCTACAGATGAGTCATTACACCTTGGTCAAAGTGTAAGACTTTGTTATGCATGTGTTAAAAGGAAAACAATAAAAATTACTCCTTCAGTAGAGTAAACCGGACGACTTTTTCAGACGACCAATTGTCGATCTTTTCTCCTGGGACACACGGGTGAATCCAGCTATCTAAGTCACAATCGCTGTCAGCCTTGTCTTTATCTACAGCATTGACGGTGTGGGGAGAAACCAAACCCCCGCTGGAGAAAGTACCGGCTTCATTCTTCTGAGACCCCGGAGTATACCCCAATCCAAACTTGTCTTCTTTTATGATTGGCTCCACAAGACAGAAGTCCCGACCTTCTTGTATGAAGAGATAGAAGTCCCGACCTTCTCAGACTCAGGTGAAAAGACAGTTTCGGGTGCGACCTCACTGATGTTTATGGCTTCGAAGCCCTGACACAGCATCTCATGCATCTCGCCATCCATCTCCACATACTTAAATGTAGACAGGTGGCTAACAAAAATATCCTCTTCACCACAGACGGTGGCGATCTGACCTTCTAGTCCATATTTGAGCTTCTGGTGGAGAGTAGAAGTAACAGCACCGGCAGCATGAATCCAGGGTCGACCTAGCAGACAGCTATAGGCAGGCTGGATATCCATCACATAAAAGGTACTCTTGAATACCTGCGGTCCAATCTTAACTGGAAACTCAACTTCGCCACAAACAGCTCGCTTAGAGCCATCAAAAGCCCTTACAACTAAATTACTCGGCCTCAGGGTGGCGTCATTGCAATCCAACTTCGTTAAGGCTTTCTTTGGGAGAACATTCAGAGAAGAACCTGTATCAACCAAAACATGGGAAAGCACCGTCCCTTTGCATTCCATTGTGATATGCAAGGATTTGTTGTGATTCTTGTCCTCAGATGTTAGGTCATAATCGGTGAAACCTAGCGCATGGCTAGTGTGTACATTCGAAACTACCGACTCCAGCTGGTCAACAGTTATCTCTGGGGGAAGATAAGCCATATTCAGTACTTTCAACAAGGCTGCTCTGTGAGCCTCAAAGCACATCAATAATGAGAGAATGAAGATCTTTGAGGGTGTCTGATTTAGCTGGTCGACTACCTTGTAGTCACTTTTCTTGATAATCCTCATAAACTCATCCACTTCCTTCTCGAATGCGGTCTTAGGAAGAGCTTCCTCGGTAGTAACCTCTTCGGTGGCTACCTGTTTTCCTTTAGCCTTGGCAGCTGCCTCAGCTTCAGTATTCATGCGCAATGTTGATGGTGCAAACTGGCGTCCACTGCGAGTGAAGCCACCAACTCCTCCGACATTGTCTACAGCGGAGCTACCAATGTCAATGTCTTCTTTGTTCACTTTCTGCCCCTGGCAGTAGATATCAGCCCCATAGTGCCACGGGATAACACTGTCTTTCTCATACGGAACAGGTCCTGGTACCGTGATGGTGACCGGACCAATCAAAGTCGGTTGAGGGTTGTCAGAGTAAATTGGTGCTGGACTTTCTGGGAAATATATTGTTGTCGGAGCGGGTCTCTCGGGAACATATATTTCTTTAGGAGTGAAATAAAACGTTACTGTCGACACATCATTCTTCACTGGACGAGTCTGATCGAACTGAAGACAACCTTCATCTATCAGTTGCTGAATACCCCTTCTCAAACTATCACATCCATTCTCGGCGTCTTGACAATTTCTGCACTCTTCCCCACAACCCGGGAAAATTCGTCCTTTCAAGAGTCGGTCTTTGACCACCGATAGCAAAGTCTTCACTTTAGTCACATCAGAAACCAAATTCAAAGTTTCCCCACTATCAACAGCATTAATCCTCTGCCCGCCGTGAGCTGGCATCGGGTTTTGGATAACATTAGGCACCGGAGAAAAATTGATAGCCTTGGCATCTCTCAAATCTTGCACCTTTAGCTGGAGAGCCTTGCAATTATCTGTAGTATGGCCAGGTGCGTTGGAGTGAAAAGCACATCTGGCGTTGACATCATAACCTCTAGGAAAATCATTGTGATCGATTGGTGGGGCCAGAGTTCTCAACGTAACAAGATTCATGTCAATCAGCTTGGGAAGTAATACAGAATAAGGCATTGGGATTGGCTCAATGACCCGGTCCGCCTGCCTTGGACATTGTTGATAGGGTCTCTGCTGACCCGGATTACCTCCTCGTTGTTGATTGTTGTACCTGGGTTGCTGTTGCGGATGATACTGCGGTTGCTGTTGAGGAGCAGGTGTCGGAATAGTGACTGCGGCCACTTGATCTTGATAATAATTAGGGCATCCTCTTCCCTTGCCTCTGCCGGTATATACAACGCTCGTCTCACCTTCTCTTCTTCGCTGACCGTTACCAGCAAACGGTTTCTTGGGAACTGATGAGTTGGAAGCACTGTTGTCTTGAATTCGGCCCATCTTCAACAGACTCTCGATCCTTTCTCCAGGAATCACTATCTCTGCAAAGCTGATTGACGGGCAAGCAGCCAATCTCTCGATATAATTGCCTTGAAGAGTGTTCATTAACATGTCCGCCATCTCCCTTTCAGACATAGGGGGTTGGACGGATGCAGCAATCTGTCTCCAACGCTGAGCATATTCTCTAAAGGTCTCCTTGGCAGTCTGAGACATTCCTTGCAACAAGGTCCGATTTGGAGCCATGTCCAAGTTGTATTGATATTGCTTGACAAAAGCCTCTTCCAAGTCTTTCCAGCTCTTGATGGTAGTACGAGACAAATGAGAATACCATTCACGAGAAGCTCCAGTTAAATTGTCTTCAAAATAGTACATCCACAGCTTTTCATCTTCAGTGTGAGCTCCCAACCTTCCCAGATAAGATTGGAGATGAGTGCGTGGGCAAGAAGCCCCGTTGTATTTCTCAAAAGTAGGGGGTTTGAACTTGTGAGGGATCCTTACTCCCTGAACCAGACCAAGATTGGGGACATCAAAACCTAAGGAATTTTGAGACTCCAAAGATTTGAGCTTCTCAGCAAGCTCATCCATACGGCGAGTGGTCTCGAGGGCCTCGTCGTGCAAAGAAAATTATTCATACTGACAATCTTCAGTAACGGGGCGCCCGTTAATCCGAATCCCTTGATTCACATTGTACCTTCCGCCAATACCATTCCCAACATTTCCCGTGTTGCCAACATTACCCGGGTTTCCATCAACATTTGCGTTACCCGCGTTTCCAGTGTTCACAGGGTTATCGGTGTTCCCAGGGTTACCAGGGTTCCCCTCAGCATTTGGTAGTTCCACCTCTGGATCGGGCCTCGGTTGCTCAACCAATTCCTTCAGCTTCGCCTGGCCTTCTGCCATACCAGTCATCAATGTCATGAACTGATCCATCCTTTCACGCATATCAGCCAGTTCTTTCTGTATCTGGTCCATTGCTAGTCGTGGACGGTTTTCCTTTGTCGGGTACCTGTGAACTCGCTTGGGACCAATAACTGCCTGCAACAGGGAACAAACATTAGACACTGCGGTGACACCTGCGAAACAAATAAGGGTTAGTATGTATGGTATGCGATGCACTGCTTATTCGATTTTAAGCCCCCCCCCCCCCCTTAAAAAGGGAATACCCTGCAAATGAATAAGCATGAGATGTTGGATGCAAATATGCAGATGATGTTATGCAACGCAATGGCATGTCAATCAGAATTGCTGGATCCGCTTGAACATCTGTCAGGTTGCACTGCCTGGAGAGAAATTAAGAGGATCAAGCAAAGCACACCAAACAAAGGTCATGGGATGGATCATGTTATCCTTAATATCAACCATCCATTTTTTGGTGGATTATGGTTTACACCTTATCAACACCCAAGTTTCATTGATATTAAGGATACCTTAACAGATCAACCATGAATCAAGGGTTTGTTGCAAGTCACGAGCATGGAGTTTAGGTTAAGAACCACCCAAAGGGAGTGTACTAAGGTTTAAACCTACCAAACATGTTCTACAAAAGGTTCTCATAGTCATAATCCCATCTTTCGGATATTATCGGAGGAACGACTACTCGTATTCCAAAAATATTCTCAAGAGAGACTCTTATGAGTGTAGTATCGCGTAACAATCGTATCAAATCTTACACTTGAACGACTTTCGCATTACGTCCTACGAATAGGCCAAGATGGGTTTGGTAAACTAAGGTCCTTGGCTTCTAAGGTCTATATTGGAAAAAGTAATGTCTAACCACAACTTACTTGTGTGACATTATTGATCCCAACATGACCTCCACCAAGTGAATGGGCTTGCAAGTCAACTTGCTAAGGAATAACTCCACACAAGTTAACAAGACTATGACATTCTTCTATCCTAAGTGCACTCGAGTTCGGGTATAGAACTCATCTCACAAACAGAACCAGCAGATACGACAGTCATATGTAAACAATGCAATAAAGCAGGTAAATGCTGAAAGATAAATAATTGTACAAAAGAATAAACACCCAATAAACAAACAACCTACAAAAGCTAGGAGGTACTCGCTTAGGGAAACCGGGTCCCCAGCAAAGTCGCCAGCTGTCGCAACCTGAAAAATGGAGTGCGAAAAAAACAACCGGCGAAGAAAGACAGGAGAGTCGCCACCGTGCGTTATTTATCCCAAAGGAGGGAAAGGAAACGCCCGAAGTAAACCTAGAAAAAGGAAAGGACAAGACGGGGACTCGCAACCAAATCTTGGGTTCGGGAGTCGATTATGCGAAGGGAAGGTATTAGCACCCCTACGCATCCGTAGTACTCTACGGGATCCACTTTTGTAGTTCTTGTCTAAAGGGTGTGGGTTTATCTAATGTGTTATTTACTAAAAAAAAGGGTCAAAAGAAAATGACTCGCACGGATGTCGCATCCACTGCATACGTATCTCATTTGAATATGAGAATCAGAGTCTTCGTAGCTCGGCTACCTAGGGGTTAAGGGTAATTGTGCTCGCTAAGACATCGCATCTTATGCCTACGTATCTCATCTGGAATGAGAATCAGAGCAAGCCGTAGTTCGGCTAACTACGGGGTTATGGATTGGGTTTTGGACGAACGATGTTACTACGCAATCTACCGGATGCTCGACCTTTGGAGACTTACTCGCCTGTAGTAGAAGGAGTTAACGTGTTCTTAGGAGAATAAAAATCAATGAGTTGGTAGGGTTAGGGATGCTCATGCAAAAAGGCAGTCCTTGACGAAGGAACCGCGTTACCTGTGGGGATACGAACACATACAAAACAAACATGTATAAAGTAAACGTGCCAACAAGGCAATCAGAATAAATCTCCCAAATAGTATCCCACAAGAAAAGTGGAATATCCAGCGATCTATCCCTGCAAAAGTCATGTGAGCCTTCACAAAAACTCGACAAAAGGGTTAGTGAAACACGATAAGCATTCAAGGCATTATTTATACATTCATACATAATTATGAACCCGTGGGCAAAAACCTAATGAAATTCATCCATCATACCTCAAACATTCAGAGTATTCAACTTCAAAGCACAAAGGTAATGGGAATAAGGGCAAACCTGATTGGAGAGATCGGTTGAAATCAAATGGCACGGCTGGATTTGCAAACCAATGTTAGGGTTTGCTTGAGCTGAAAGTGTGTGAGTCAGAATGAACCTTTCAGAGTTGCCTGGAGGTTGCTGCAGATTAATTCTCACTCTCTCTGTCTACGTTTCTCTCCAGGTTTTGTCCAGGTTTTCTTTGGGAGATGGAAGTCTAGAATTTATAACCTGATTTTTGTGACTTTGTGGGCTCAAATGAGAGAGGCCCAAGTCCAAAAAAAATCTGTTATACTTTATTTATTTATTTTTGTTTTTTGTTTTTTTGTTTTTTTTGTTTTGTTTTGTTTTGTTTTTTTTTTTGTTTGTTTTTTTCAAAACACGTGGGCTTCGCCTAGTGAGCATGACAGCTCATGAACAAACCTTTGCTCCTTCAAGATTAACGTTTTGACTGACGAATAGACCCCATTTGAACCTGTTGGAAGTAACTCAAGTCTTTCCCTTGTGTTGACTGATCATCTAAATAGAACCCACAAAGTGTCCTGGATGATGTTTAAGCTTCTTGGAGCTAATCCCGGTTGACATGATGAAATGCAATGTATCTAATTCTGATTGATAATGATGAAATGCAATGTGATATGTTAAATGGCCTAAAAATGAATGCATGAGTGATGAGGGCAAATTTTGGGGTGTTACACAATCCATATGTATTGACCAAATGACATTGAAAGTCAAAGTCAAACAATGAGAAATCAGAAGTGGGATGAAGATTGGAGATCAAACAATAAGCATAATATTTTTGGTATTTTCAATATTAAAATAAACTTGAATTAAAATTAAAAGAAAGGTCAAACTTCAAAATCACTTCAAATCAACCTTGAAAGGTCCAAGTAATTTATCCCAAGTTCAACAAGGTCAAACTAAGTTTGACAAAAAAAATCAGCATTTTTAAAAGTCAGAAACTATTTTTAATCAATTAAAAATGAATAAAAATAATCTAATTGAACTAAAATCTCAAATAAATCTCAAATCAATTTAAAAATTGATGAGAATGTTTTTCATAGATCCATCATCATTCAAATAGGTTAGGAAAATATTTTTGTATTTTTTGAATATCAAAAACTATTTAAAATGATTTAAAAATAACCAGAAAAGAGAAAATTCACAAAAAATATTAAATGAAAAAATAAAAAATATTAAAAATCAGAAATAGAAACTAGGATTTATTTGGAGACTAATGCAATTGGTCCCATAATTTTTGGATTAAAAATGAGAGAGATATTGATTTTTGAAATAAAAGGGAATAAACAAAATAAAATCAGAAATTGAAATAATATGGAAAATCAGGGATCATTGGATGTGTTTCATTAATTGACATGGCGCATCAAATGGTACAGAGGCGCGCGCTCACCATGAGTCCAAGTCAATGCGTAACACACAACATTAAAATAAGTCATAACAATCAAAGGCCAAGATCAAATCTGGAAAATGAAATCCAACGGTCCAGATTCAAACTGGCAATTGGCGGCCACCGGAGTCACCTTCTTCTCCGGTGAGCTTGGATTTTCCGGCCAAAATTGCAGAGATCCAAAAGGCAACCAAAATGCACGATCCATACCTCTTTAGAAAGCTGGGATGATGTACATCATCCCTGTGCCACTCAATTCCACTCTAGATCTCTATATTGAGAGAAATCAGAGATGGAAGTTCTGTGGTGTTCATCATGAACTCAATGGATTTCAAAAATTAAATGCATAATCATGATGCCTCTATTGAGAGAACTTCAGCTAACACAAGATCCAAGCAAATAGGTCAATGGATGATGAGATTCGAAGAAAATACCAGTTGAAGAGTAAGCTTGATTTCTGGAAACTTGAGCTCGATTCCTTGCTTTCTTTGCCAAAACAGAAGATCAATGAGTTGAAGGATGAAGGTTTAGAAGCTTTGGATCTAAGGATTCAACCAGATGTAGTTGAATTTTGGATCTGAAAAATTTGAAAGAAAGTGAGATAGCTTCTTTGGTATTGGTTATGGTTTCAGTTCTGCAGCATTTCTGGCGCCATTAGGTTGAGGAAGAGTGAGACTGAACAGCTCTATATATAGCAATTGGCAAAGGCAATGCATGAAAATTTCATGTGCATGAATGAAGAGGGCCTTCATGCATGGGCCTGTACAGGCGTATGAAGGGCCCAAATCTAATTGATTTAGCAAGCTTAACATCAGCATATTGGTTTTGGACGTGCAGATATGATGTAATTGGATTATGCATGAAGTTTGAATCAAGTTTCCATAAATGCACCAAAATATCCCCTTCTTCGAAAATGCCATTTGCCAAATCCAAACATGATCATGTGAGTAATGGTTGGAAAGGTCTTGATGTAAGGAACAATTGTTATGTTGGACAAAAATACATTTGAAGTGTGTAAATTTATGAAATTTGAGTTTAAAGTGCAAGGTGTATGACATGTCAAAGCAAGGTTTCTAAATTTGGCCAATTTTCAAGCCCCTCTTTTTTGATGATGCAAGCCTAAAATGGAAAAAACCTCCAACATCAAAGTTGTAGATATTTCCAAGACAATCAAAATGGACTTAAATGTTGCATCATTTGGATTTTTGATTAGAGAGTCATGGGCACTTGAAGTTGGACTTTTTTGCCTTTTAATGCATTTGGTCAAAAAGGACCTATAATGTCTTGCATTATCACATGTATTTCCTTTGAGATTTTGAAATTTTGTTCAACATAACATTTGAAGTAGACATCTTAAGATTTCCAATTCATTTGATCCCAACTCAAAATCATAAAAAATGAATGAGTTGTGTCCTTGGGAAATTGACCCAAAATTAGGGTTTCAGTCAAAATGACCTATAATGTCTTGGAATGGATGATGATCTTCCAAGCTTCAAATAAATTTTTGATGAACATGAAAGTTATTCATATTGTCCTTAACAACATTTTTGAATTTGGAACCATCTCCATTTGACTAACACATAAAAAGTTAGGTCTCAGTGCATTTCAAAATAGTTAGATGAATTGACTGATCAACTTTCCAAGTCCACAACTCATATCTTAATGAATTGATGATCGAGGACACTCAAATAAGTTCAAATATGCATGAAATGATGAATTAAAGAACTTCCCTTGATTGTATTTGATCATGAGTCGAGGTTGCTTCATGAGCAAGGCATTGTGGTGCACAAATGAATTAGGATTTCTCTGGGGAACAAACCTCAAACCCTTTGACTTGCTTTGATCAAAATGGTGAATTGAGATGCTAGGGATGCATATTTGATGGATGAAAGCTTTGGGAACCATTACCATGCTTGCTATCATCTCCTCTTGACCATGTCTTTGTACCAATGATCTCCTTGAAGCTTTGGACCTTGTGATTGCTTAAGCTACAAACAAAAGATGTTAGTGACATATTTTTGTGCTTTTGGTTAGTAAACAAAATAAGAAAAACAATGATATACAATTCAAGCATGCTTGGTGATCTCAAACCACTCACAAGAAGTCCCACCAAAAGGTAAAGGGAACCAAGATGCTAATGATCCTTGAGGCAATGCAAATGCAATGTTATGATGCCATGAGGGATCTTAGGGACAAAATTAGGGTCTTACAGATGCCCCTATTTAAGGTCATTCTAGCCGGAGAAGTGAAGGTTAAAGTCTTCGTCTCGACGGGGTAGAATGGGCTTAAATAATATCAAAGAGACGAATTTTGGTCCCTAAGAGACCTCATGATGCAGATGTATGCATGCAAATGGTAAAACTCTATGGGGATATGCGTCCACAAAAGAAAAAGAAATCCAGAGAAACTAAAAATCCAAAGGAGTAATACACTCACTAGGGAGACAGAGACTCTGGGGGAGTAAAGGGAAAAAATGCGTGAGCAGGTCACGACTTGAGACTTGTTGAGAGACACGGAGAGAATCCATGAAGTGAATCAATGGAAGGACTCGAGCTGACTCGAATATGCATGTATTGGGGAATATGCCAATACAGGCAAAAATTATCCGCAACGGATACTTCGGATAAAAGATTGATTTTATTCTATTTTTAAGGTTTTATGTGATCACCAATTTCATGCAAAAAGCAAAAAGGGAAAATAATTGGAAAAACAAACATTTAATATGAATTTATTGAATGAAAATATCATTGTATTTATGCGCCAACAATGTCATCACTCCTCCTTTTGGCATGGGAGGAGGGTTTTTAAACACAATGAACATTACTTTGACTTATGGATAACTGTTGGAATATCCACAACGACCCAATTATTGCAGATTCCCCCAGGGATGACGAAGTTGCCAGAATCCTTTGCATCCTCTTCCAAAATGGCAGCAGCTTTCTCGCCTTGACTGGTGTGGATGAACCCTCCACTCTTGAACATACCTTGCATGTTGAAGACCCCAGAAGAATAGCCTATGCCAGCCCGAGACTTGTTGTCTTCTAGCTCAATCATTTTTCCTAAACCAGCAGTTGCACCACACTCAATGGCCAACTTTGCATCTTTATAGGAAGCAAATGAAGGAGCTCTCTTCTCAATAGGCTCAACAATAGATAAAGCTTGGAAAGGAGTTCCAACTTCATCTTTAGCATCTATATATGAGAAGGAACACAAATGGCTAACCAGGAGAGCCTTTTCTCCCCCTACCACCACCAGTTTCTTATTCTTCACAAATTTCAGTTTCTGGTGTAGGGTGGATGTCACGGCGCCCGCCTCGTGAATCCATGGTCTGCTTAAGAGACAGCTATACGATGGGTGAATATCCATAACCTGGAAGGTGATCTGGAAATCACTCGGTCCGATCTTGACTGGGATGTCAACTTCCCTAATCACCGTTTTGCGAGACCCATCGAAAGCTTTCACAACAACTCCACTCTGCCTCATAGGAGGCCCTTGATATGACAATTTCGAAAGAGTGGTTTTTGGAAATACGTTCAATGATGACCCAGTGTCCACCAGCACATTGGACATGGCGTCGTCTTTGCAACCCATAGATATGTGTAATGCCAAGTTGTGGTCCCTTCCCTCCTCGGGGAGATCAGAGTCACAGAAACTCAAGTTGTTACAAGCAGTAATGTTTGCAACAATGCTATCGAATTGTTCTATCGTGACATCGTGATCTACATATGCCACATCCAAAACCTTCTGCAGAGCCTCTCGGTGTGGTTCTGAATTCAAAAGCAATGATAACACCGATATCTTGGATGGCGTTTGTAGAAGCTGGTCTACAACATTGTACTCGCTTCTCTTGATGAGCTTCAGCATCTCATCACAGTCTTCTTTCACATTGCCCCTAGGGCCATCAGAAGTAGGAGTTACCAATATAGAGGAGGGCTTAACAACAAATGACGGATTCGAAGTGCTCACAGCATTCCTAATCGGGCGTTCGATAGAATCAGCATTAGCCTGGGGCTTAGGAGGTGCTGAAAACACACGACCACTGCGGGTCAAACCACTAACATCTGCAATGTTAACAACAGAGGAAGATGGTAAGGACACTTCTTTTCCATTTTCTACCGCAACAGCATTGTAGCGAAAGGGAATTGCTTTCTCAGAAGAGTATGGTACTAGTCCGGCTGGCTTGATGGTTAATGCAGGAGAAACCTTCTGCTTGCTACTATCATACTTGATAATAACAGGCTCGGGGATCCGAAACACTAGAGAAATCACATTGACTTCATCAGCATCTTTGTCAACATTTCTGTTTTGAAGGATCTCAATAACTCCTTCATCGAGCATTTCCTGAACATCATTGCGCACCTGGCGACAACCTCTTTGATTGACAGAACAGACTCGGCATCTATCATGGTCATGCTCATAATGACTATAATCACACAGCAAACGATGCATCTCGACCAGCGATTGTCGGATATGACTGACATATTTGACTTTGTACTTGCCAAGTGTCGCATTACGCGAAAAACCGGCTTGAAAAGACACAGAGCCGCCACCGTGCGTTATTTATCCCAAAGGAGGGAAAGGAAACGCTCGAAGTAAACCTGGAAAGGAAATGGTCTTACGACCAGAGATTAATAGGATCGGGAGTCGGTTATGCGAAGGGAAGGTATTAGCACCCCTACGCATCTGTTGTACTCGACGGGATCCACGCTCAAAAGAATAGAAGAAAGGTTGCTAAAAACTGCTCAAAACTGCATACACGCTGGAAGGAAACACAGACGAAAGACGGAAGAAGGTAACTCGGCAGGATGTCGCATCCTGGGCCTATGTAGTTTGTCAGACACAAACATCAGAGTCGACGTAGTTCGGGGACGGGGGAAATGTGCTCGCTAGGATATCGCATCCTATGCATACGTATCTTCTCTAACCAGAGAAGAATCAGAGCACTCGTAGCTAGGCTAACGCACGCCAAACAAAGACACAAACAAGAAACTGACTGCCAATCGCTGGACTTACGTCAGACTCCAACCCAAAAACCCACACAGGAAACCGATTGCCAATCGCTGGACTTACGTCAGACTCCAAACACACACAGGAAACCGACTGCCAATCGCTGGACTTATGTCAGACTCCACACATAAACAACACACAGGAAACCGATTGCCAATCGCTGGACTTGAGTCAGACTCCAACACAATACAAACAAAGGGTTGAAAAAGAAAAAGGGCGCCCGGAGAGATCTGCTCATCTCTTGCCTACGTACCTCATCTGGTATGAGGATCAGGACGATGTAGTTCCCCTTAACAGGGAAAGAACTTCTATCCTAACCAGAGACTAGGGAGATAACAAGCTACTAGGGAGACTACGACTCGAGCCTAGAAGTTGTCATGCATACGATCCCTATGTTGAGGTCTCTAATCCTAACTTGCACAGGAAGCAAGCTATCCTAAACAGCACATAATCAAACACAAGCACAAGAGAGCAAGCACACACACTATATGCAAACAAGTGGCTCATACAAGGCTAGGCTTTAGTCAAGGGGTCAAATCAATCTCGACAAACAAGCCAACTGGAAGGGGTGTTTTTAGCTCTTAACCCTAACATTGAGAGTTAGGGTGAAGCAGATGAAATGGAGATGAAGGTTAGACCTCATAGCTCTTATCCCTGGCCTGGGAGACCTTGAATCAAATAGAAAGTGTGGGAGTTCAGAATGAAGGAATTCTTCTCCACAAATGACTGACACAACAAGATCTTGGGTTTTTATTCAAAGTGCATCAACACATGGTGTGAGCAGGATGAATGAGACAACTAAATAGCAGGGGATGAATTGCACATCCCTTTTATCTGCCAATGCCTCTTCACTTAGGAGGTCTTTATATGTACAAGGCACAAAGATAAACAAACACAAATATTGCCTCTTAAGGAGGGCTTCAGACAGGTGCCTGCCAAAGTAACATGACAGGTCTTCCAGACTACATGAAGATCAAGGAATTATACCTAAGTGGTATGCCAACCACAAGCAAAGTAAAGCAAAGTTCAAATGAACTTAAAGCAACTTAGGTACCTGTGGAAACAACTAAACCAATCAGTACAGAATTCAGACAAACAGACAATCCCAATGTACAACATATAAGCCATAAGGCAAACTCAAGTGAGTTATCATCAACCTACAAAAATTAAAATCAAAATGAGCACGTGATGGAAAATATGGAGGGAAATCATAAAATATGAATGCATTTTGAATAATTGAGCACGCTGGGAATCGAACACGGTAGACATTTAAACTGCGCGCGCCAACACAAAACGACACCGTTTTGGTCAAAACCCTAGCCAGGCAAAATTGGACGCTAATCCGTCACTAATCCGACGCTAATCTGGAAAACTTCATCTTCTTCATGAAGATGAAGATGAACAGTGAAGCTCAAGAACAAATTTCCCAGAAATCCAAAATAAGCATATCATTAGAAAGATCTTTTCATGGAGATAACAGATCAACAAACAACTAAACCTAATTCATCAAGATCAAAGAGAATCGAGCAAAACATTTTTGGTGCATCAAACTTCAATCATACACAACTCACTCAATAATGCTCTATTTTTCATGAAATTTCTACCAGAATTATCAGCAACACAAGATCTACACAAATATGTACATGAATTTGAGAATTATGAGGTTCGAAACTTGACCTCTTGAAGAACAGCAGGTTGAAAACGCGTGCTACAAGGCTCAGCAATGGTCCAAATCAGCTCCAGGATACTTGTAGTGATGATTGATGAAGAATTGGAGGCTTAGAAACGTGTAGATCCAGCTTAATTTGAAATTGCCATCAACACCTTCAAGCTTCAAGCATGCACGTATTTGAGCAGAAATTCACCAAAGGCACGTTCAATCTCACTCAAAACCACTCCATGTTCATGATTATGCAAGGAAATGAGGGTTTATGTGTGGAATTTTTGAAAATCGATCAAGAGAAAAATTGAGAGCAAAAATGGATTTCTAGATCTGAACTTGTGTGTTATGAGCAATGCAGTTACAATTAACCTTATATATGTCCTGCTAATTAACTTGAAATCATGATTAGGCCAAAGCTAAATGAGATTAGAAGGATATAAGGTGTATGCACCAATTTGCATTTTCACTTCATGCATGAAATGGCCACGTGAACAGTACACACCAAGGGCCCAAATTCATTTAAAATCAACCCATGCACACATTGGAAATGAAATCATATGCATGTGATCAACCAAATTTGATTTTAACAATTTTCCTTCAAAAATAGCATGCATGAGCACATGGTTGTATGAGTGAATTTCATGCCATGTAATGAGATATTTGGAAAGTATGAGTCAAAAGGAGAACAATGCAAGAAGAGCCACTCAATTTGGAGTCTTGGTTCAAAAGATATGGCCATTTGAAGTTTCAAGCATACTTTGCAATGATCTGACCATAACTTCTCAACCATTCATCATATATTCATGATCTTGGACTTTTTGGAAATGGGAGAGAAAGATATTTAACTTTAATGTTGGACAAAATTTCATTTGAAGCTTCTTTGATGTTGGAAAGTTGAGTTGAAGTTGGTCCAAAAACTTGCCATTTTTGGAAACTTGAAATTACAGGTCACTTTCCATTTTGGGAAACTTTTGATCTGGCTTCAAAATCTTCAAGGTATGAGTTTGACATGATGAATAAACCTCTTTTGGACATGAATGAAGTGTCTCAAACCATTTCTCCATCTCCTAGCCCTCAGTTGACTTTCAGTTGACTTTTATGGGCCTCAGATGACTTGGACATGTACTGATGACTTTTGAGCCTCTAGTCTCTGGTCAAGTTGCTTCAAAATGAACCTTGATTCATGTAAGCTCCCTAGAACAACCATAGGGCCTTTATCTCATGGAAAAACCCTTGCTCTCTTGCACAGATGAATCCTCCTAACCAGTTTTGACTGATGAAATGCAATGTGATACGCAATGTTAATGACCTAAAAATGAAATGAATGTACAAATGGGGGGTGCAAATTTGAGGTGCTACACCAGGGAAGCCTTGGACCATGTTAACAGATTTCCCATGCTCGGGCAATGGGTTCTTCTTCACATTAGGACCTACGTCCTCGAAACACAAAATGCCACACCTCACAAGGTCTTGAACCTTGGTCTTCAAAGGGTAACAATTCTCCACGTCGTGGCCGGGAGCACCAGAATGGTAGACACAGTGTAATTCAGGCTTATACCACCACTGGGGGTTAACAGGTATAGCCGGTGGGTCTCTCGGAGTAATCAACTTCCTCTCTATCAAAGAGGGATATAATTTTGCATACGTCATCGGAATAGGATCGAAGGTGACCCTTTTCCTCTCGTAACTCGTGCTGGTTTGATTACTGTTTCGGGGCTGGTAGGCCTGCTGTTGCGGACGGTGCTGTTGTTGTTGATATTGCGGATGTGGTTGTTGATTGTTGTGATGTTGCTGGTACGGCTGATTGTCTCTGAAGACAGGCGCTATGTGAGCCACCTGGTGCTGGTTACTGGCGGGACGCACGGTCTTCCTCCTCACAGAGGGTCTTCTTGGTTTCACATGGGAGGTCACAGCATGTGCCTCTCCATCTTTCTTCTTCGCAAACGACCCATAGCGTTTGGCAAAAGAGCCTTCTTCTCTGGTCAGACGTCCTTTTCTAACCCCTTCTTCTAGACGCATCCCCATATTCACCATTTCGGTGAAGTCAGAAGGAGCGCTAGCAATCATCCGCTCATAATAAAAAGAACTCAAGGTCTTCAAGAAGATCTTGGTCATCTCTTTCTCTTCTAGCGGAGGCACGATCTGTGCTGCTAACTCTCACCACCTCTGGGCGTACTCTTTGAATGTTTCCTTGTCCTTCTGGGACATGGCCCTCAATTGATCCCTATAGGGAGCCATATCCATATTATACTTGTACTGCTTGACGGAGGCCTCGCCAAGATCGTTGAAGGATCGGATGTTTGCACTGTCTAAACCCATATACCAACGCAGAGCGGCACCGGACAGACTGTCCTGAAAGTAGTGTATGAGCAACTGGTCATTGTCAGTCTGAGTTGACATCTTCCTGGCATACATGACCAGGTGACTGAGAGGACAAGTATTTCCTTTGTATTTTTCAAAGTCAGGGATCTTTACATTAGGAACCAAGCAGAGTTCGGCAGCAGACTTGCCGAAAAGATCCTTTCCTCTGAGAGTTTTCAATTCCTTGTGAAGCTCAAGAAATTGATCGTTCATAGCGTCCATCTTCTCATAGACATTTGGGCCTTCAGATGGCTCAGAATGATAGATGGTGTCGTCTACCCTGGGCAGAGTATGCACGACAGGAGGAGGAACAGCAAGGACCGGGCTAGATGTCGGCATAGAAGAAAAGGTGGGGTCAGGATCCTCGGGCACGGAATTGGGAGGCATCCCCCACGGGAATCCGGCTGGCATGGCCGTTGGAGAAAAGTATGCACTGGCTGCAGGCACAGTCGATGAGACAATCTCAGAGATGACTGTCCTCTGGGGAGGAGTTGAAGATGTTGGAGAACACTGGCTCTGAGCAGCCATGAGTGACTCCATCAAGGCACTTAATCTGGCCACTTCCTCTTTCAGCTCGCGGTTCTCTTGTTCCAGATGATCCATCAGTCTTGAAATGTTGGCTCTGGTGTAGTACCGGTGAGTCAGCTTGTCTTCAAAATAAATGAAGAACACAGAATTAGACCACAAGACAAGAAGCCGGGAACAAAACCTTCTTATGCACATGATGCATGCAATGCTCGTGCATATGATTTGTTTTTTATTTCAAAGGAACTCTAGAGTTTTATTTGCAAATATTAAATATTTATCACATATGGAAATATCTCATCAAATAATATCGGGGAAAAGAAGTACAGCATTGTCAACCATATACAGGAGAAAAGGAAAATAATCATCCTATGGATCCCTAGAAACAATCATCTAAAGCTCGGGACACCGGAAGATAGGATGCACGAAGCCTCTTCACCTCCCTCTCGTAGGCTGCCTCCATATCCGCCTTCTCCTTGGCGAGTCGGTTGTACTTCCTCTTCCAAAACTTGGAAGACTGAGGAAGTAGAGAAGTCCATGCATCATTAGGATCATCAATAACCTGATGTTCGAGGAACTCTATCAAAGCATCCTGCTCCTTGATCTGCTAAAGCAACTCCTCCCTTTCACGGACCCAAGCACGTGATCGGTCTTCGTCTCTCAACTCCTCTACTCCTTGGTTAGGGAGGGTTGAAGGCCCAGCCATAACCAAAGGTGTAGGTCTTGGATACTCGTAAGGCATGAGATACTCAGACGCTCTCTTCCTAACCCAAGCGGTGTACGGCTCCATAGCAACACAATTCTTAGGACCCAACTCTTTCCTTCCTTTCCTATGAATCTTGCGCCAAGCGCGGACCATTCTGCCCTTCAAGTTTTGGGGATCTTTACCCTCCTGAAAGAACACACCTTCTAACAGAATGTTATTAGGTTTATCCTTTAGGGGGAACCCAAGCTGACGACGTGCTAAAACAGGGTTGTAGTTAATCCCACCACATGTACCAAGAAGAGGTACATTGGGGAATTCACCACAAGAGTCAATAATCTGCACTCCATCATACACACGGTTGTACCAAGAGATATCATCATTAGTGAGAGACATAAGTCTCGTGGACCACCGTAGACATCCCTTGTTCTCCTTGAAGGCGACCGCCTGTGGTAAGTGAGAAATAAACCACTTATACAACAGAGGCAAACATCATACAATGGCACCACCACCCTTTGCATTCCTCATATGCAAAGGGAAATAGGTATCACCCAACAAAGTCGGAACGGGATTAAGAGTAGAGAAGATCCTAATAGAGTTCACATCCACAAACTTGTCGATGTTAGGGAATAACACTAATCCATAAATGAGAAGTACAAATATGGCTTCAAAGGCATCCTCACTCATGGCCTTCCCATATACAGTAGCTTGAGCAATGAGGAACTCAGAAGGGAGACCTTGAATTCCATATTTGGTAGTCATATGAGCACCAACCAGAGATTCATCTATGTGCAACATGTCTGCTATCTTTTGAGAAGTAGGAATACTCTCCAAGCCACTGAATGGCAACTGGTCTAGAATTGGTATACCCACAAGATAGGCATACTCCTCAAGTGTAGGCAAAAGCTGGAAATCCGGAAACGTGAAGACCCAGTACAAGGGATCATAAAACTGCACCAATACACTCATCAACCCTTCGTCCACCTGAGTAGTCAGAAGAGGAAGAAGCTTCCCAAAACGAGCTTTGAAACCCAAATGATCTAATACATAGGATGTCAGATTCCTTTACTCTTTCAAATCTGGTTGTCTGAAGTTGTACTTCTTTGTATTCCTTCTCTGTCTTTCCATGTCTGAAACTTTTTGCAAATAAACCCCTTAAGTTCCTTGAAAAATTTCTTCATTATAGATGATATGGATGTAAATGGGTGCATGAATGCATGAATGCAACAATCACACTCAAGGATCAAGCAAAGCACACCAAACAAAGGTCATGGGATGGATCATATCATCCTTAATATCAATCATCCATTTTGGTGGATTATGGTTTACACCTTATCAACACCCAAGTTCCATTGATATTAAGGATATATGAACGGATCAACCATGAATCAAGGGTTTGTTACGAGTCACGAGCATGGGGTCTCGGTTAAAAACCACCCAAAAGGAGTGTACTAGGGTTTAAACCTGCCAAACATGTTCTACAAGAGGTTCCCATAGTCATCATCCCATCTTTCGGATATTATCGGAGAAACGACTACTCGTATTCCAAAAAATATTCTCAAGAGAGACTCTTATGAGTGTAGTATCGCATAACAGTCGTATCAAATCTTACATTTGAACGACTTCCGCACTACATCCTAAGAATAGGCCAAGATGGGCTTGGTAAACTAAGGTCCTTGGCTTCTAAGGTCTATATTGGAAAGAGTAATGTCTAACCATAACTTACTTGTGTGACATTATTGATCCCAACATGACCTCCACCAAGTGAATGGACTTGCAAGTCAACTTGCTAAGGAATAACTCCACACAAGTCAACAAGACTACGCCATTCTCCTATCCTAAGTGCACTCGAGTCCGGGTATAGAACTCATCTCACAAAGATCACCAAGCATACAAGGAATTAATATTCAAGCAATTCAATCATTACATACAATACAGTAATCCCAAATTTCACAAAAATATGTCACAAAGCAATACAATACAACAAGTATGAAAAGTTGGCAAAACCCACTAGGCATCTTGTCCCCAGCAGAGTCGCCATTTTTCTGTAGCGGGGTATTCGTTACCATTAAAGATATTGGCTAAATCCAAGGTAAACCATACAAGTCGAGTTGCCACCGCACTTCTATTTATCACAAGGAATGGTTAGAAAGCGAACAAAAACCTAATAGTTTTAACAAAAACTAGTAAAAGAGAACAGAGATCTGGGTAAGGGGGTTGGTTATGTAATGGGAAGGTGTTAGGCACCCAAAACATCCTAGGTACTCCTAGGGAGCCCTTTTCATACTTGTTGTGAAGGTTGTTTGTTTTGTGAAATTTTTGTTTGTGAAAACATGATTGAAGAGATGAGAAGAGAATGTACAAGTTATTTACATTTTGTGTTTGGATGGATAAACCCATTTCCTACGTACCATCGTAAAAAAGATTAGGATCAAAACCTCGTAGTTCGGGGTAAAAATCTCAAAAATGAGTTGGTGAATTGATTGGTCCAAAAGCCTTAAGGTCTTTTGTTATCAAAGGGAGAAAACTCAAACCAAACCACAAATCCACCATGTGAGGATAGCTTTGAACATGCTAGTGAGGGGTTAACCCTATAATAAGCATGGAAGACTCATTGTCCATCACTAAGGATATAAGTGAGTATTACATCTACCACAAGGATAACTCAAACCTAATAGCTAAAGGTTATGAAAATTTTGATTAAGAAAGTGGCCATTGGAACCACAAAAGACATTTGAATGGGTTATATTTACCAATTAGAAGTGTATACAAAAATGGTCAAAGTTGACTTAGAAGTTCAATTCAAGAATAAGTATTATGAAAAGAAGGTTTGAAAATCAAAAGCATAAGGCTTAGGTTTCTAATGTTGAAAACAATTATTAAATGTTTGCACAAAAGTTTTGGCTTGGGTTAGTGTGGAGAGAAGAAGAAGAAAGGCTAAAGTCCTAAGTAAAGCAAAAAGATGAGGGATAAAGAAACAAAACCACAATGGAGTTCCTCTCTTGAGATCATATAGATGATCCAAGTAGCTTCCATCCTTTGGAATAATCAATCACAAAGCATAAGCAATCATCAAACAAGCCTCTTAAGAGATCCTCAATGTATCTTGTGTCTTGGATGAACATGGCAATGGTCCTTCAATTAAGCTCAAATAGAATTCCCTACCACAAAAGCACACACATAAAAAGTTCCATGAAGTAAAACAAGATTGGACAAAAGTGACTTTAGAGATTTGGTCCCTCTAATCCATCTTCATCATTTAAGTCCATTTACTCCAATTTTGCATAAGGAAAGTCCTAGAATCTAAGTCCAATTCTCCATTCTTTGCAAAGGGAAAGTCCTAGAAACTAAGTCCATTTCTTTGCATTTGGTTCACAACAATCAAAACAAACACAAGCATAATAAAATATACACAATTATGTGCTCAAGTGAGCAAAACGCAAATGGCATTAACATAAACATGTGCTCAAGTGAGCAAAGAGAAAAGCAAATGGATAATATGTGCCAGAATAGTAAATTGCATAAAAGTAAAGAGCAAAAAGTAAATGTTAATTGTCAATAGTTAGTGTTAGTAGTTAGTGTGCCATAAGGCAAATTTAGCGCTATGTTAAGCAATCGTAATTGGACTTATGTAGAAGTCACAACCATCTGAGGCCGGTCAATAATAATGTAGGCAACAACATAAGTTAGAAGTCTTGATTAGTGAACCAAGTTCCAACAACTTGTCATGCCAAAAAGGGAAAAGAGAATTGATCTTGTATTGGTTTAAGCCTTTTGCATGATTTAGAAAACAACCTATCCTTAATGCAAAACCATTCACTTGATCAATTGATCAAGATGAATTAGATTTGAATCAAGGAAGATTAAGTCTCCCTAATCAATGCTAACTTATCAACCTTTAACTCATTGATCAAAAAGAAAGAAGAAGAAGAAGAAGAAGAGGAAGAAGGAGATGGAGAATGGATAATGGAAATGGAAATATCAAAAAGCATAAAGTGAAATAAGATGTACCAATCCATATGTATTGACCAAATGACATTGAAAGTCAAAGTCAAACAATGAGAAATCAGAAGTGGGATGAAGATTGGAGATCAAACAATAAGCATAATATTTTTGGTATTTTCAATATTAAAATAAACTTGAATTAAAAATAAAAGAAAGGTCAAACTTCGAAATCACTTCAAATCAACCTTGAAAGGTCCAAGTAATTTATCCCAAGTTCAACAAGGTTAAACTAAGTTTGACAAAAAAATTCAGCATTTTTAAAAGTCAGAAACTATTTTTAATCAATTAAAAATGAATAAAAATAACCTAATTGAACTAAAATCTCAAATAAATCTCAAATCAATTTAAAAATTGATGAGAATATTTTTCATAGATCCATCATCATTCAAATAGGTTAGGAAAATATTTTTGTATTTTTTGAATATCAAAAACTATTTAAAATGAATTAAAAATAACCAGAAAAGAGAAAATTCACAAAAAATATTAAATGAAAAAATAAAAAATATTAAAAATCAGAAATAGAAACTAGGACTTATTTGGAGACTAATGCAATTGGACCCATAATTTTTGGATTAAAAATGAGAGAGATGTTGATTTTGAAATAAAAGGGAATAAACAAAATAAAATCAGAAATTGAAATAATATGGAAAATCAGGGATCGTTGGATGTGTTTCATTAATTGACATGGCGCATCAAATGGTACAGAGGCGCGCGCTCACCATGAGTCAAGGTCAATGCGTAACACACAACATTAAAATAAGTCATAACAATCAAATGCCAAGATCAAATCTGGAAAATGAAATCCAACGGTCCAGATTCAAACTGGCAATTGGTGGCCACCGGAGTCACCTTCTTCTCCGGTGAGCTTGGATTTTCCGGCCAAAATAGCAGAGATCCAAAAGGCAACCAAAATGCACGATCCATACCTCTTTAGAAAGCTGGGATGATGTACATCATCCCTGTGCCACTCAATTCCACTCTAGATCTCTATATTGAGAGAAATCAGAGATGGAAGTTTTGTGGTGTTCATCATGGACTAAATGGATTTCAAAAATTAAATGCATAATCATGATGCCTCTATTGAGAGGACTTCAGCTAACACAAGATCCAAGCAAATAGGTCAATGGATGATGAGATTCGAAGAAAATACCAGTTGAAAAGTAAGCTTGATTTCTGGAAACTTGAGCTCGATTCCTTGCTTTCTTTGACAAAACAGAAGATCAATGAGTTGAAGGATGAAGGTTTAGAAGCTTTAGATCCAAGGATTCAACCAGATGTAGTTGAATTTTGGATCTGAAAAATTTGAAAGAAAGTAAGATAGCTTCTTTGGTATTGGTTATGGTTTCAGTTGTGCAACATTTCTGGTGCCATTAGGTTGAGGAAGAGTGAGACTGAACAACTCTATATATAGCAATTGGCAAAGGCAATGCATGAAAATTTCATGTGCATGAATGAAGAGGGCCTCCATGCATGGGCCTGTACAGGCGCATGGAGGGCCCAAATCTAATTGATTTGGCAAGCTTAACATCAGCATATTGGTTTTGGACGTGCAAATATGATGTAATTGGATTATGCATGAAGTTTGAATCAAGTTTCCATAAATGCACCAAAATATTCCCTTCTTCGAAAATGCCATTTGCCAAATCCAAACATGATCATGTGAGTAATGGTTGGAAAGGTCTTGATGTAAGGAACAATTGTTATGTTGGACAAAAATCCATTTGAAGTGTGGAAATTTATGAAATTTGAGTTTAAAGTGCAAGGTGTATGACATGTCAAAGCAAGGTTTCTATATTTGGCAAATTTTCAAGCCCCTCTATTTTGATGATGCAAGCCTCAAATGGAAAAACCTCCAACATCCACGTTGTATATCTTTCCAAGATAATCAAAATGGACTTAAATTTTGCATCATTTGGATTTTGGATGAGAGAGTTATGGGCACTTGAAGTTGGACTTTTTTGCCTTTTAATGCATTTGGTCAAAAAGGACCTATAATGTCTTGCATTATCACATGTATTTCCTTTGAGATTTTGAAATTTTGTTCAACATAACATTTTAAGTAGACATATTAAGCTTTCCAATTCATTTGATCCCACCTCAAAATCATAAAAAATGAATGAGTTGTGTCTTTGGGAAATTGACCCAAAATTAGGGTTTCAGTCAAAATGACCTATAATGTCTTGGAATGGATGATGACCTTCCAAGCTTCAAATACATTTTTGATGAACATGAAATTTGCTCATATTATCCTTAAGAACATTTTTTCTTTTGGAACCATCTCCATTTTACCAACATATAAAAAGTTAGGTCTCAGTGCATTTCAAAATAGTTAGATGAATTGACTGATCAACTTTCCAAGTCCACAACTCATATCTTAATGAATTGATGATTGAGGACACTAAAATAAGTTCAAATATGCATGAAATGATGAATTAAAGAACTTCCCTTGATTTTATTTGATCATGGGCTGAGGTTGCTTCATGAGCAAGGCATTGTGGTGCACAGATGAATTAGGATTTCTCTAGGGAACAAACCTCAAACCCTTTGACTTGCTTTGATCAAAATGGTGAATTGAGATGCTAGGGATGCATATTTGATGTATGAAAGCTTTGGGAACCATTACCATGCTTGCTATTATCTCCTCTTGACCATGTCTTTGTACCAATGATCTCCTTGAAGCTTTTGACCTTGTGATTGCTTAAGCTACAAACAAAAGATGTTAGTGACATATTTTTGTGCTTTTGGTTAGTAAACGAAATAAGAAAAGCAATGATATACAATTCAAGCATGCTTGGTGACCTCAAACCACTCACAAGAAGTCCCACCCAAAGGTAAAGGGAACCAAGATGCTAATGATCCTTGAGGCAATGCAAATGCAATGTTATGATGCCATGAGGGATATTAGGGACAAAATTAGGGTCTTACAGTGTGGAAATGAATTGTAGAGCCTATAAATACATGAGCATTGCATCAGAAATAAAGGGAGAACACTGCCCAAGCTCTGCCCAGCAACCCCATAACCTCCATTGAAAGAAACACCTTGAAGATTTATTTGAAATCGAGTTTTAGTTCAAATTGTTTGTGAACTAAACCTCCAAGGGTTCACATCATTTTTCATCTCAAACATCTCCTGCAAGCAAGAGGAAGCAAGGCCAATTGGATTTGAATCGAGATCTAGCTTAAAATTTATCACCCGAAGGTGAAATTTCTCAAACTTTTCTTCTTCGATTCTCCCTCATTTCTCCACCTTTTTTATTGATTTTTGCTTGGCTGAAATCCTGCTAATGTAGGCAATAAGATTGAGTTGCTTTGAGGTTGAATCGAAGCAACTCGGTTATGGAACCTCATTTTTCAACTCCACATATCTTTTTATAGAGTGAGAGTTGAAGAAATTGGAGGTCAGATTCGAGACCCTCATGATTTTCTCTTCAAAACAGTATATGATCCATGAATTTTTGTGAACATTTGGTCCTGACCAGTCCGACGAGGATGACCAGAGAAGATGGTCGAAGTTAGGCCTCCGGTTGTGTGCTGGATCAATCCAGGCCATCTGATCCTTGGTCCATATTCTAATCTTGGCCTTCCAATCTGATTACCATCCATACACATGCGTCGACTAGGGTGGCCCATGTATGACACGTGTTTGGCCATCAGATATGTCATCTCAATTAATGAGGGAGATCTGATGGCCCTTGTTTTTTTGGTTTAATTCATTTTCTGTTTTAATTTTTTAAATACCATTTTCTTATTAAATTCATTACAAATTCAATTTTAATCCAAAAAATATGGGACTTTCACACAAAAAATCAAATAATTTCCTCTCCCGTTTTCTTAATTAAAATCATTTTTTGGATTGAATTTGATATTTTTAGTGAATTTAATGATTTTTGACTTGTTTTTAATTGATTTTAAATACTTCTGACTTTTCAAAAATGCCAAAAAAAATCAGTCTAAGGTCCTTTGACCTTGTTTGACCTATGATAAATCCCTTGGCCATTTATTTGGTGATTTAAAGGGATTTGAGGTTTTTCCCCTTTTAAAAATTATTTTTTTCATTTAAAAATTGGATTTAAATTGTTTAATTGCTTAAAAACTGTGTTGAGCTATTTGATTGGCTTGGTGTTGACTCATCTTCTGTTTGGCCTTGATCTTGGTTGAATTGGACTTCAATTTGATCAATATTATTGGATTTAAGGGGTTGATGAAGTTTGAACTGCATCCCTCAAGATGAATGGATAATATTGATCAAATGAGGTTCATCCCTTGATTAATTTGGGATTCTATTTCACTTCATATTTTATTATTCATCTTAATTCTTTCCAAATCCTTCCATGGACAATGACTTCTCACAAGACCAAATGCTAGTTGATTCATCAATGACCTTGTGTCAAATGAATCAATATGAGCTTAATTGAGATAGGCACATCCCATTTTACTTTTGTGTGTGGTATGCTTTAAGAGATTGGTTCTTTGTACCTTGTCTCTAGCATACATTAACACCAATATTATTATTACCCGGCCTTAGATAGTTGGGACTTCTATATAAGTCCAATTACGATTGCTTAACATAGAGCTAAATTTGTCCCAAAAGACATAGCATTTTTGTAAGTGAGATTGTAAGTCTCTCATTCCTCATGGTATTATGTGAAGATTTAACCTCTTTTCCATTTGTGAGAGCTAGTGTCATACTTGTTGATTTATCCAAGTTGAAGCCCTTCTCATGAATGATGTCTAGGTTCATATCTTCATGCTTGTGAGTTGATGGTTGAGTGTTCTCCAAAGAATGACTTAAACAATGTTCCTCTTCCACTAACATTGACTAACATTTCTTTGTATTGACTTTACTTTTAATGTCATTTACTTTAGTTCAATTTAAATGTATGCACTTTATCATTCATTGCCTTTTACATTCATGCAAGTTGTTTATGTTTCAGTCATTTTCACTTTGCTCACTTGAGCCATATTTTTTGCTTGTATTATATTGTGCTTGTGATTTTGCTTTATTTGTGGTCTTAGGACCTTAAAATATCTAATAAAAACAAAAACCTTAAAAAAATACATTAGTGGACTGTTGAGCCTTTATCTATGACTTGATCTGATACTTGGACTTAGAGTAGGCAACATCCCTGTGCTATGGAGACTTGGCCAATGCCATTATTTGATACCTTTCTTGGCCAATGAAATTCATCTAATACAAGCCCTGAGAATCCCCTTGGTTTATATTTTGCATCTTTGTCTATGTGCTTAAGTTGTTATTTTGATCCTATTGTTGTTAGCTGATGTTTTTCTCTTTGAGTATTTTCCAAGGATTATTACCTCTGATACATGTGAAAGACATTGAAGGATGCTTGCTTTTGGAGTGCTTGCTTGGATGTTTTGGGTTATCTTTATTTGATGCCATTGGTCTTCTTATTATTGCTTGGATGATTATACTTGTTGCTTACTTGAAAGTCCAAAAGAAATGAGTTTCTATTTGACATTCTTGTCTTGCGGCTGCTTCCCATTGGTTAGATCTTTTGAATTCTAAACTTTTAAATCTTTTCTAGGATAGTCCCTTCATCTCCTCCCACTTCTTTAATTTCAAAATCTCTACCTCATTTTTAGAACTTTATTTGTTTGTTATTTTCAACTTAGACTTGTTTTAATGAGTAGAAAATTTGGCCTTATGCCATTTATTTTCAGAATATTTCCTTAAATAAAACCTGTGAATAAACTTAATCATATTGACTTTAATTTCAAAAGACAAAAAGAACTAACAACCTCATCTAAACACTTTGGCCATTTTGTGCCTTTTTCTTTTAAACTTTTCAAAAGAGAGCATTTAGATTTGAGTTATCTTTGGTTGAGATGTAATTCGCCCATTCCATGATATGTTGATTGTAAGTCTTTCGATTTATTAGGGGTTAGTGGCATACTTGTTGATTGAATACAAGTTGGAGCCCCCTCTTAAATGTTGTAAAGCCCTCATTATCGGTGGATGTTTGTTTGAATATTATCCCTTTGATAACAAAAGATCTTTAAGCTTTTGTTAAAATTAGTCCACCCATTTCTTTGAAATTTTTACCACGAACTATGAGGTTTTGATATCTCATTTTTATGTTGGTACGTAGGCATAAGACCGAAGGTCTTGTCAAACACAAATATATAAATAATGAATTTTTTTCTCATCCCCTCATTCTATTTTTAGCAAACATCTTTTTCAATTAAAACACTTGCACACAAAAAGGGCTCCCTAGGACACTTTGGGTGCTAATATCTTCCCTCTGTGTAACCAACTCCCTTACCTGTAATCTCTGATATTTTATTAGTTTTGATTTGAAAACTTCTCATCTTTGGGTTTTGTTCGTACTTTTCCCTTTTCCTTTGGAAACAATAAAAGCACGGTGGCAATTCTGATTTTATTGACGTTGAGTTAACCAATAGCTCAGTGGTCATGAATTTACCGCTACAATATGCCTTTTAATTCAGATTTAATTCTTCACCTCTTACGTTCAAACTTTTAAATCAAATCCAAGCTTTTATACTTAAAACTTTTTTTTGCATAACTTCATATAAATTATCAAAAGTTTATGAGCAATCTCATTGTGTTATACTTGAAGTATTCATTGGAAGAGAAGAGCAAGTTCTGAACATAAGTTTGGGTCAAGTGCAACAACAACTTATTTCAAATACTTCATTAAAAATTATTTAATCACAAAGTGTTAAGTGGTCATTGTTTGAAATAAAAAGTGTTGTGATTTTTATTCAAGTGTAAAATAAAGTGGTGTGATTTCTTGTGTATGTTAGAAAAGTTTATGAGTTGCCTTGGTGTGAAGGTTGTACATATTCTAACATAGTGAAATCTCTCACGGGGTGTGAGGGGACTAGACGTACCCTTGTCTAGAAAGGGGAACTAGTATACATCTTGGTGTCTTTTAATTTTCTGCACTTATTTTCAAAACTTTACAATTCATAATAATTCTAGAATATTAAGAACACATTACTATCACTCTTAAAGTGAGAAAATTTCATAAATATCGATTAATCTAATTCACCCCTCTTAGATTACATGTCATGCTTACATTTGGCATCAGAGCAGGTTATAGGTAACATGTTCATGAAGATCCATAAATACCTTATGCAAATCCAGTTTTTAGAAACGGTGGTAGCAACAATAAGCCTCCATTGTTTTGCGGTGAATACTTTGATTTTTGGAAAATACCTATGAAAGCACATCTTGAAGCATAAGGAGAAGAAGTTTAGGATGTTGTAGAGAATGATTTTTTTGTCCCTATAAGTGTTGTCAATGGTGTTGGTACAACAAAGATCAAATGTTTTTGGGATGAAGATGATAAGAAAAAGGTCCTCTACAACAAGAAAGAAATCAACTTACTTCAAGAGGCTTTAAGCATGGATAAATTCTTATGTATTTCTAGATGTAAAACGACAAAAGAAATATGGAATACATTAGTAGTCACTCATGAAGGAATCGCTGAAGTAAAAAGGTTAAGATTGAACACTTTATATCAAGAGTATGAATTATTCTGAATGCAGCCCAAGGAATCAATCCTTGACTTTCTGAAAATATTTATACACTTGACCAATACTCGATCGCTCTTGGTAATAACTTTACTAATGATGGACTTAATATTAAAGTACTCAGATCTTTAACTAGGGAATGGAAACCAAATATGGTGTAGATATCTTAAAAGAAAAGTTTGTCGAGTATGTCGTTTGCATCATTTTTTGGAAAACTCCAGGAGCATGAGATTAAACTTAGAAGACTAGAAAAGCATGATATTCAAGAGAAGAAATCCAAAGGTATTGCGTTAAAATTTAATTTAAGGGAAGAATTGGAAGAAGATGGTCCGAATGAAGATGAAAAATTCATACTCTCATTTTAACTAAAGATGAATCTAATAGAGCTTTTTGCAGTAGATTTAACTGGGTATCACTAACAGGCAATATCATCATTGATTCAAACATTAGGATTTTCAGTCCATAACAGAAATAAATGTCATCGATCACATACAAACTACATAGCTAATTTCTAACAACCATTCATCTAACATAAAATTAACTAACTAACATTAACAGTTATCAACTCAACTAACTAACTAATAGTTTCTTCACATATAACTGAAATCACACTACCCTAGAACTAAGAGTGTAAATCACATCTAACTGTTTTTCTCTTTAATTCAAGTTAACAGAGTTAACTCTGTTAACTCCATCACTTCTATAAATCACCACACACCATTCCATCGAAGGAGACTCATTCATTTTTCCAGAAAATTGTATCCTCTCATCCTCTCAGTTACTCTCAAGCTCTCCCATTCTCAACCATAACATCCCTCTCCCTTATCTCTCAATCCTCTCAGTTCGCTCACACACACCCAAATTGATACTCTCTCAATCTTTCATTGTCATGTATCAATCTTATAATTAAAGAAGAAGAAGGAGTATAGTAGAATTGAAAAAGGAGAAGAAGTAGCTTAGAGTTAAGAATTTGCACCTGTAATAATCTCCACCCATACCTTTGAATTGCTTTGAGCTCATAAACCTCTCTTCTCCGGCATGTAAGTCTCGTTTGTTCATCTTTAAATGCACTCTTGTCACCATGATGTAGGGAATGGGCCGAGGAATCAAAGCCATGGCCTTAGGGACTTTGATTCCTCCAATTGAGGATATAATTTGGGATTTTGTTGTTAGGGTTCTTATTGGATTTGGTTTGATTTAGGAATTTTGAGATGAATTAGATGAAATGGACTTTAGATTATGTTAGGGCTCATTGAGAGGATTGAAATGATGTGAGTTTTGGTGTGTTTGATGCTCTGCCGCTGTGTTACCACGAAAAATCTTTAAGGCATGCTGAAAACGTAGTTAGTGATAGAAACCTGGGGATTTGGGGGTTATACCCCATCAAAGGATAAAGACGTGCTTGAGACAAGCAAGAATGGAAAAAACACAACTCAAGGGATGAAGCCGACAAGAGAAACATGCTTGGTCGACAGGCCATTTTGTCGACTAAAACGAAGTTTGGGACTTAATGGATTTTCTTTCATGCCAAATGCGTAAAAGACAGTGTCGCCCTAAAATGTCTGGGCGGGAGAAATTTGAAATTTAAAAATGACCAGTAGTTACAAGAAGAATAAGAGCGCCAGAATCTGGAACAGTTTGCAAGACGTAGGTATAACGGTTTGTAGGTCGTGTGACACGATATCCTAGTTTTTAGGAGATTTAGCCTGTATGCAGTTTCTTTAGTTTAGTATAAATATAAGATCCCACAAAGGGCTTAGAGGTGTTCACCTTGTACTAACAAACCACTTGTAAGAAACTTCCCATTCCCATAGCGAGGAAGCAAGAGTTTTTAAGATTGCTATGTACGTGAATCACCATATTTATTTCAATGCAACTTCCTTACTTTTCAATTGTTCCCGTTGAACATTTTATCTTAATTTCATTTACTTTTGAGTTATTATTTTACGTTGTCGTTTACGTTGTCGACACTGATTCTATTACGATAATAGAGTTCACCAAAAGCGTGTTTGTCGTGTACATCGTTTGAAGGTTGTAGCGTTGTCGGTCACGAGTCACCTATAAGCTATAGCATCGTTTAAACCTTTCGTGTGGAAAAATCTGCGCTTGTTCAATACTTTGTTAGGAGTCGTTCCTCACAAAGTTATTCCGTCGAATTGGACAAGCCTCACTTGCACTAGCACATGTCCCAGGATCAACTGGTCGATCCTGCAAGTAACCCTTAGTCTTAAGGCCTAGGGAGGACCAGCGATTATTTACCAATTTCCACAGTAAACAAAATGGCACGCCCAGTGGGTCCGTGCTAGAGCAGTTGCGAAATTGCATGAAACTTAAAAGTGGCAAACTGTATAGTAAGCCACGAGACACTTTGAAAATGTCAGATGCTAACACAGATGAAGTACCGTGAGGAACTTTATCCACTACAGAAACAGTAATCTCACAAGTTGCCACTTTGCCACCGATGACAAATGCAGCCCCAACAACATTGACTACGGGTGTGGTTGGAACATCAATTCCTCTACCTCCACCGGGGGGTTCAGGATCAACGATAACGACGTTCAGACCTTATGTGCCTCGTTTTGGCACCACAGATCCTCTTTATGGAATGTCATATTCCTTAATGCCAGGATATCATTCGACATCAAGTGCAGCACTATTTTCAGATAACACCCAAAACACAAATCCCTCCTTGCAAGGATCAGCGCAAGGGGGCAACGTTCGGAATAATACGCAGAACAGAACCATGCCGCTGTCGAACACTTCAATAACGGTGTTGAGACAACAGATGGACGATAGTAACCATGAATTGGTTAACATGTTAACCAACCAAATGGGCACAGTTTTTAATCCAGTTATACAAGAATCTGTTGAAACAAACAGGCAGGTGGTAAATCAACTGACACGCTTGTGTAATTTCCTGGGGGCACCGACTCGACAGACGGCATAAGTGGTTAGGCAAATTGTTCCTGTTCAGATGGAGATAGGGGCAGCAGAAGATGAGACAGTCCATGAAGGACAAATCCTTAGACCCTTTCAAAATCAAGGTGTTGAATCAGGAGTCGCAGGATGTAACCAGATGGTACTGGTTAACCGACACCAGGATGCTGATCAAATTGTCGATCAACATCGACAAGAAGACTTAGTAGTGGAATATAATTTGACAACTATTGTCGAAAGGATTATGGCTAGAAATGGTATGGGTGCCACGTTGCAAAGGCCATTGTACGCCTCCCCGTTAGCTGAATTTATTCTCCAAGCCGAGGCGCCCAGGGAAATGAAGGTGCCTAAGTACACTAAATTTGGGGGAGAATCTGGTGAATCGACAATAGAGCATGTTGCCAGATATCTAACAGAGTCAGGAGATCTAGCTCATAATGAATGTTTGAGAGTAAAAAACTTTCCCTCTTCTCTGACTAAGGCTGCCTTCACATGGTTTACTTCTTTGGCCCCGAGTTCAATTGATTCATAGGCCAAATTAGAAAAGAAGTTCCATGAACAGTTTTACGAAGGACACTCCAAAATTAGTTTGGCAGAATTGTCTAGTATCAAGAGAAGTTTTGATGAGAGCATCGAAGATTATCTAAATCGATTTAGGTCATTAAAGGCTAGATGTTTCACGCAGGTGCCAGAACATGAACTTGTTCAGATGGCTACAGGAGGGTTAGATTATTCCATTAGGAAGAAAATAGACCCAACCTTTGTGAAAAGTATGTCACAATTGGCCGATAGAGTTTGACATCTCGAACGACTAAGGTTAGAAAAAGTTAGACAAAATAAGTCTAAGAAAGAAAAAGTAGTAATTGTCGACTATGACGCAACATACCCAATATATGACGCTGATTACGCTTCATCGACCGATTTAGAAATCGACATGGCTGAGTTAAAGCCAGGATCGGCCTACGAGTGTCGATCATTACTTCTTGCACAAGGAAAAAATCCTGTCGAAAACAATCCAAAATTCCCTACGAAAACTTACACTTTTGATGTGACAAAATACCACCGTTAGAACAAAAATACCATCGTTAGAACAAAGACAGAAAAGAGGTTTTTGTAAGTATCATAACTATCTTGGTCATAATACCTCTAATTGTTACCTTTTCAGGGATCTGGTTCAGAAGGCGATTCAAGAAGGCAAGCTGAAGTTTGCTGGCCGCAGAAAGAAGATCGGCGTTGATCCTCTCCACCAGGAGGAAGCCCTATTTATGGAGCCAGTCGAGATCAACATGGTCGAGATCACCGAATACGATGAGGCCGACATACTGGAGCAAACTAGGGAAAGCCCAGATGTTGATATAGCTGAAGTTTACCCAAGGGCTGATGAAGACTTGGTAGATTTCTTGTATCGCTGCAAGAGCAAGGGTTCACAAGTATGCTTGTGCCCCAGGTGTGGTGCTATCACCGACAAAATAGCCACGGAAAATTTCCAGAAGCTGTCGTTAGGCAAAAGCAAGAGAAACGGGCCGACCATAGAATACCAGAATGAAAGAGGCTCAAAAAAGGTTGTGGGAAATACCCAGGCGAGGCCTAAGAGCTTTGTACCGTCGACAAGTGTCCCTAGAGGTACTTGGATCAAGCCTCAAGAAAATCAAGACACCCCACAAGGGGTTGTTGCTGCTGCTAGAGGAAGTCTAACAATTAATTACAGGTGTGAGTTTAAGTCTGAAAAAAGGACTCATGTCTCTGAAAATTATTTGGGGAAGAACCCCATGTCAAGGACTCAATGAAGACGCTTTCAGAGGCGTAAACAGGTCGAAAGAGAGGCTGCAAGAGGAATAGCTGGAAGAGGCTTGGCCAATGGGGCGAATGCCGGGAAGAAGGTTGTTGTGAAGGTCGACACAACAGCAAAAGAATGGATCAGAGAGTACGTCCATCGACCAACTGAAAAATGTTCTGATGAAGTTACTGATGACTTTAATTCAGAGTCCGAAGCAAGTTTGGATATCTTGGTCAATGTGGTGTCAATCCTACCACAAGAATACAAATGTGTGACTGAAGTGGAGGAGTCGATGGATGATGCTGACGCTGAAGAAATGGCTTTGCACCAACTAAGGTGTTATTTTGTGCTAAACGGTGACTCTACTAAAAGCCAAGAAGCAGTTTTCGAAAGACCCACAATGACCATGAAAAATCATTTGAAACCATTGCTGATAAGGGCCAAAGTGGAAGGCGTAACGATCAACAAAGTCTTGGTCGATTGTGGCGTCACTGTCAACATCATGTTGCACCATATTCTGAGGAAGATTAGCAAGTATGATACCGACATCATATCTAACAACGTGGTTTTGTCTGACTATGGAGGAAAGACGAAAAGCACCATGGGAGTGATTATGGTGAATATCACGATGGGTTCAATAACCAGGCCGACACTGTTTATGGTGATAGATGCTAAGCCAAGTTACAACCTGTTATTTGGCAGAGAATGGCTCCATGGTGTCAGAGTCGTACCATCTTTAGCGCACCAAAGGTTGGTGATTTGGAGAGAAGATGGAGTGATCGAAAATATCGAAGCCGACCAAGGGTACTTCATGGCTGACGTGAATAATTTCGGCAAGAAGGAATTCGAGAGAAAGCTGGCCAACATCTCTCCTTGTTTTCTAGTTGAGTATGTATATGCTAATCTAAGTGAAGCTTTCGTTTCTCTATCTCTGCACGAGACTCATGGCTTCATTTAGGATGTGGAACGTCTGGATGATCCACCATATACAGGTATCCAGCCGACATGCTGGGGAGATGTCACTGATGATGACTGAGCTAGAAGCTCTAAGAAAGATTTTGGCATACGTTACCGAGAACAAAATAAAGTTGGCTCTAGAGGCTGAACAAAACATGGTTGTTGAAGCCTATGCGTTAAATAAAGAGGGTTATATGGCTATTGGGCCAGAGCCCACATATGAGCCAGTTTTGGCTAGAGCAAACGTCAACATGCAGCGTTTAGACTGCATTTATGACAATGAACCTTTAGGGTTTGAAAAAGACCCAAAGGCACCAGAGAAGATATGACCAAAAGACCCCTTGGAAGAAGTCGACCTTGGCGAGAATGGCGAGAAAAGGCTAACATACATAAGCGCCAACAACGACAAAGAACTAAAGTCTGAGGTAATATCCCTACTTAAAGAATTTAGGGACTGTTTTGCTTGGGATTATAAAGAAATGCCTGGTTTAAGTAGGGAGTTGGTCGAGTTGAAGCTGCCAATAAAAACTGGAAGAAAGCCAGTAAAGCAGACGCCCAGCGTTTCGCCCCAGAGATCATGGCAAAGATAAAAGCAGAAGTAGAAAGACTCCTGAAAAGAAAGTTTATACAAGTTGCAAGGTATGTCGAATGGTTGGCCAATATTGTGCCAGCCATCAAGAAAAATGGGGCTTTAAGAGTATGTATTGGTTTTAGAGATCTAAATGCTGCCACCCCAAAAGATGAGTATGCCATGCCCGTGGCGGAAATGTTGGTCGATTCGGCCGCTGGTTTTGAATATTTAAGTATGTTAGATGGTTATGTTGGATATAACCAAATTTTTATTGCATAAGAAGACGTGTCAAAGATGGCGTTTCGATGCCCAGGAGCCTTGGGGACATATGAGTGGGTTGTCAGACCATTTGGCTTGAAAATGCCGGAGCAACATACCAGAGGGTAATGAACTCAATGTTCCATGATTTCATTGAAGATTTCATGCAAGTATACATTGATGACATTGTGATAAAATCAAATGGTCGACAGACTCACGTCGAACATCTCCGTAAGGCCTTTCTAAGGATGAGGAAATATGGATAAAAATGAATCCATTGAAGTGTGCTTTTTGTGTGCAGGCAGGTGACTTCCTTGGCTTTGTGGTGCATAAAAAGGGTATTGAAGTAAACCAAAGCAAAACAAAAGCCATTATGGATGTCAAGCCTCTGTCGACCAAAAAAGAACTACAATCTTTGTTAGGCAAAATAAATTTCCTGAGAAGATTCATATCAAATTTAAGTGGAAAAACAAAAGCTTTTTCTCCACTACTTCGACTGAAGAACGAGGGTTTTAAGTGGCAGGATGAGCACCAGGAGGCTTTTAACAAAATCAAAGAGTATTTGACTAAGCCTATAGTATTGGCCCCTCATGTTAGGAATAGGCCAATGAGACTGTATATTGCAGCCTTAGAATCGACTATAGGAAGTATGTTAGTCCAAGAGGATGAAAAAGGTGTCGAAAAACCTGTGTATTACCTTAGTCGAATGCTGAATGACCCTGAAACTAGGTATAGTGATATAGAAAAACTATGCATATGTCTGTATTTCTCTTGTATGAAACTAAAGCAATATATTAAGCCTGTTGATGTGTACGTATCTTCCCACTTTAATATTATTAAACACATGTTATCTAAACCAATTTTGCATAGTCAAATTGGGAAATGGGCTTTAGCATTAACGGAATACTCTCTGACATACGTACCCTTGAAAGCAATGAAAGGGCAAGTAGTAGCGGATTTCCTTGTCGACCACTCAATGGTCGAAATGGCGCAAAATTACGTAGACTTAGCGCCATGGAGGTTATACTTCGATGGTTCAAGACATAAGCATGGATCTGGGATAGGAGGAGTTATAATTTCTCCAGATGGAATTCCAACAGAGTTCAAATACATAATTGAAGGGGTATGCACAAATAATGAAGCAGAATATGAGTAACTGATCACAGGACTTGAACTGCTGCTAGAATTAGGGGCAAAGAATGTTGAAATTATGGAAGACTCGGAGCTAGTGATTAAGCAAGCATCGAAAGAATACAGGTGTGTTAAAGAAAATTTAATCATGTATTTTATGGTTACCATCAGATTACTCAAGACGTTTGAGCAAATAAACCTCCAGCACATACCATGAAAAGAGAACCAAAGAGCAAATAATTTGGCGCAGGAGGCTTTAGGGTACAAAGCGTCGAAAGACCAGGATGAAGAGGTCCAAGTAAGGGAGAAAGCACGAGCGACATTGTTATCACCATCAGATTTGTCAATAATGAAGTTGGGAGCCGTAGATAAATATCATTTTGAAATTCTGGTCGTCGACGACGAGGGGGAAAGTGATTGGCGTAAATCGCTAGTCGATTATTTACGTAATCCTGTAGGGTCGACAGATCGAAAGATAAAATATAGGGCCCTTAGCTATGTCTTGGTGGATGATGAACTATTCAAAAAGATAGTTGAAGGAGTGTTACTAAAATACCTAGGAGAAAGCGAGGCATATGTGGCTGTGTCTAGCGTACATAGTGGAGCGTATGGGGTGCATCAAGCAGGGTTAAGGATGAAATGGATTTTGATGCGGTCAGGAGTTTATTGGCCTTCAATGTTGAAGGATTGCATTGAATTTGCTAAAAGCTGTCAAGAATGCCAATTGCATTAGGGCATACAGCATGTGCCGACAAGTGAGTTACATACAATTGAGAAGCCCTGGCCTTTTCGAGGGTGGGCATTGGATGTTATAAGAAAATTTTCAAGGAACTTAAGAGGTCTATTTGCAAAATTTTCAGACATGGAAAGACAAAGAAGGAATACAAAGAAGTACAGTTTCAGACAACCAGACTTGAAAGAGTTAAGGAATTTGACACCTTATGTATTAGATCCTTTGCGTTTTAAAGCTCGTTTTGGGAAGCTTCTTCCTCTTTTGACTACTCAGGTGGATGAAGGGTTGATGAGTGTATTGGTGCAGTTTTATGATCCCTTGTACCGTTGCTTCACGTTTCCGGATTTCCAGCTTTTGCCTACCCTTGAGGAGTATGCTTACCTTGTGGGTATACCTATTCTAGACCAGTTGTCGTTCAGTGGCTTGAAGAGTATTCCTACTTCTCAAGAGATAGCTGACATGTTACACATAGATGAATCTCTGGTTGGTGCTCATATGACTACCAAAGGTGGAATTCAAGGTCTCCCTTCTGAGTTCCTCATTGCTCAAGCTACCATATATGGGAAGGCCATGAGTGAGGATGCCTTTGAAGCCATATTTGTACTTCTCATCTATGGATTGGTATTGTTCCCCAACATCAACAAGTTTGTGGATGTGAACGCTATTAGGATTTTCTCTACTCTTAATCCTGTTCCGAATCTGTTGGGCGATACCTACTTCTCTTTGCATATGAGGAATGCAAAGGGTGGTGGCGCCATTGTGTGTTGTTTGCCTCTGTTGTATAAGTGGTTTATTTCTCACTTACCTCAGACGGTCGCTTTCAAGGAGAACAAGGAATGTCTACGGTGGTCCACGAGACTTATGTCTCTCACTAATGATGATATCTCTTGGTATAACCGTGTGTATGATGGTGTGCAGATTATTGACTCTTGTGGCGAATTCTCCAATGTACCTCTTCTTGGTACATGTGGTGGGATTAACTACAACCCTGTTTTAGCACGTCGTCAGCTTGGGTTCCCCTTAAAGGATAAACCCAATAACATTCTGTTAGAGGGTGTATTCTTTCAGGAGGGTAAAGATCCCCAAGGCTTGAAAGCTAGGATGGTCCGCGCTTGGCGCAAGATTCATAGGAAAGGAAGGAAAGACTTGGGTCCTAAGAATTGCATCGCTTTGGAGCCTTACACTGTTTGGGTTAGGAAGAGGGCGTCTGAGTATCTCATGCCTTACGAGTATCCGAGACCTACACCTATGATTACGGTTGGGCCTTCAACCCTCCCTAATCAAGGAGTAGAGGAGTTGAGAGACGAAGACCGTTCACGTGCCTGGATCCGTGAACGTGAAGAGTTGATTGAGTTTCTTGAGCATCAGGTTATTGATGACCCTGATGATGTATGGACTTCTCTACTTCCTCAGTCTTCTAAGTTCTGGAAGATGAGGTATGATCGACTCGCCAAAGAGAAGGCCGATATGGAGGCAGCCTACGAGAGGGAGGTGAAGAGGCTTCGTGCATCTTATCTTCTTGTGTCCCGAGCTTTAGATGATTGTTTCTAGGGATCCATAAGACGATTATTTTCCTTTTCTCTTGTATATGATTGACGATGCTGCACTTCTTTTCCCTGATATTATTTGATGAGATATTTCCATATGTGATAAAACGCTTAATATTTCCAAAATTTGCAAATAAAACTCTAAAGTTCCTTTGAAATAAAAAACAAATCATATGCACAAGCATTGCATGCATCATATGCATAAGCAGGTTTTGTTTCTGGTCCCTTGCCCTGTGGTCTAACTCTGTGTCCTTCATTTATTTTGAAGACAAGCTGACTCACCGGTACTACACTAGAGCCAATATTTCAAGACTGATGGATCACTTAGAGCAAGAGAACCGCGAGCTGAAAGAGGTGTCATTGCCCTCTTCTTCTGTTGTGAATATTGCCGATGTTAGCGGTTTGACCCTTAGTGGCCGTGTATTTTCAGCACCGCCGAAGCCTCAAATTAATGCTGATTTTATTGAACGCCCAATTGGGAACGTTGTGAATTCTCCGAATCCGGCACTTGCTGTTAAGCCTTCCTCCGTACTGAAAACTCCTACTTCTGTTGGCCCGAGTGGCAATGTGAAAGAAGGTTGTGATGAGATGTTGAGACTCATCAAAAGGAGCGAGTACAATGTTGTAGACCAACTTCTACAAACGCCATCCAAAATATTTGTGTTATCCTTACTCTTAAATTCAGAACCACACCGAGAGGCTCTGCAGAAGGTGTTGGATGTGGCATATGTGGATCACGATGTCACTTTGGAGCAATTCGATAGCATTGTTGCAAACATTACTGCTTGTAACAACCTGAGCTTTTGTGACTCTGATCTCCCTGAGGAGGGAAGAGACCACAACTTGGCTTTACACATATCTATGAATTGCAAAGACGACGCCATGTCCAATGTGTTGGTGGACACCGGGTCATCATTGAACGTATTGCCAAAGTCCACTCTCTCAAAGCTATCATATCAAGGGCCTCCCATGAGGCATAGTGGGGTAGTTGTGAAGGCTTTCGATGGGTCTCACAAAACTGTGATTGGGGAAGTGATTTCCAGATTACCTTCTAGGTTATGGACATTCACCCATCGTATAGTTGTCTCTTAGGAAGACCATGGATTCATGAGGCAGGCGCCGTGACGTCCACCCTACACCAAAAATTGAAATTCGTGAAAAACAAGAAGCTGGTGGTGGTAGGGGGAGAAAGGGCTCTCCTAGTTAGCCATTTGTCTTCCTTCTCTTATATAGATGCTGAGGTTGAAGTCGGAACTCCTTTCCAAGCGTTATCCATTGCTAAGCCTATTGAGAAAAGAACTCCTTCATTTGCTTCCTACAAAGATACAAAGCTGGCCATTGAGCGTGGTGCAACCACTGGTTTAGGAAAAATGATTGAGTTAGAAGACAACGAGTCCCGGGCTGGCATAGATTTTTCTTCTGGTACTTTCAACAAGCAAGGGTTATTCAAGAGTGGAGGTTTCATCCACACTGGTCTAGATGAGGAAGCTGCGGCTGTCTTGGAAGAAGATACAGAGGATTCTGGCAATTTCATCATCCCTGGAGGGGTCTGCAACAATTGGGTCGTTGTGGATGTTCCAACAGTTGTCCATAAGTCAACGTAATAATCACTTTGTTTAAAAACCCTTCTCCCATGCCAAAAGGAGGAGTGATGACATTGATGGCGCATAAACACAATGATATTTTCATTCAATAAATTCATGTTAAATGTTTGTTTTTCCATTTATTTTCCCTTTTCGCTTTTGCATGAAATTGGTGATCACATAAAACCTCAAAATGGAATAAAATCAATCTTTTCATCTGCATAATGATTTGCCTTGTTTGAATTCTAAATCTTTTCATATCCAAAATCATTATGCAGGTTGGTTTCTAGACCCATTGAACATAATGACCCAACACCATCTCCCAATTTTGAATTCCCTGTATTTGAGGCAGAGGAAGATGATGTTGAAGAGATTCCTGATGAGATCACCCGGCTACTTGAGCATGAAGAGAAGATCATTCAGCCGCATCTTGAGAATCTGGAAACAGTCAACTTGGGGTCTGAAGATTGTGTGCGAGAGGTAAAGATTGGGGCACTTCTGGAAGAATCTGTTAAGAAGGGGTTGATTGAATTGCTACGAGAATATGTTGATGTCTTTGCCTGGTCATATGAAGACATACCTGGTCTAGATACTGATATTGTGCAACACTTCTTACCTTTGAAGCCTAAGTGCGTGCTTGTAAAGCAGAAGCTCAGAAGAACTCATCCTGATATGGCAGTGAAGATCAAAGAGGAAGTTCAAAAGAAATTGATGTGGGGTTCCTGGTGACTTCTACGTATCCTCAATGGGTGTCCAATATTGTGCCCGTGCCTAAGAAAGATGGAAAAGTCCGGATGTGTATGGACTATAGAGACTTGAATAAAGCTAGTCTGAAAGACGATTTCCCTCTACCACACATTGATATGTTGGTAGATCTCTCCAATCAGGTTTGCCTTATTCCCATTACTTTATGCTTTTAATTTGAATGCTCTGAATGTATGAGGTATTATGGGTGAATTTGATACCCTTTTGATGCATGTGTTTGACAAGAGGTTTAGGCCTCCTACCCTTGGTTGCTTTTTGTGAGCTTTTTGTGAATTTTAATGGCATTATTCATGTGGTTACATTTTGATTTGGGGGCAACTCTTGATTACCCTATCTTGTTTCTCTAACCTGTTTGTTGAGTTTTGTTTTGTGAGGGCTCATATGACTCTTGCAGAGATGGCTTGCCTGGTGTTCCACTTTATTTGTGGGGTACCACCTGGAGGTCTATTCCGATTACCTGTACTGACTCGCTTTCTTTAATGGTGTTTAGCTTGGAAGAGTCTTTGGGTTTCTTATTTATCTAATTGCTGTTACTTCGGATCTTTATCCGTACGGTAGATCTCTCGATCCCTTTACTTTTCCCGCATGTTACCGATTTCTTAGGTTTCGTATAGCCTCTCGTGGCATGTCAATTAAGGTTGCGCGGTTCCTTCATCTAGGACTGCCTTTTTGCAAGAGCATCCCTAAACACCCCAAACTCATTGATTTTTCTTCTCCTAAGAACACGTTATCTCCTTCTACTACAAGCGAGTAAGTCTCCAAAGGTCGAGCATCCGGTAGATTGCGTAGTAACGTCGTTCACCCTAAAACACAACCCTTACCCCATAGGTAGTCGAACTACGTTTTGCTCTGATTTTCATCCCAGATGAGATACGTAGGCATAAGACGCGATGTCTTAGCGAGCACACTCCTCTTTAACCCATAGGTAGCCGAGCTACGAAGACTCTGATTCTCAGATTCATATGAGATACGTATGCAGTGGATGCGACGTCCGTGCGAGTCATTTTCTTTTGACCCTTCTTTTAGTAAGTAGTACATTAGATAAACATACACGCTTTTCTCATCCCTTCAATCATGTTTGCACAAATAAATTTTCAAAAAAACACTAACAACCTTTACAACAAATGTGAAAAGGGCTCCCTAGGAGTACCTAGGATGCTTTGGATGCCTAACACCTTCCCATTGCATAACCAACCCCCTTACCCAGATCTCTGACATTTTTACTAGTTTTTTATTCGATAAAACTTTTAGGTTTTTGTTCGCTTTCTAACCATTCCTTTGGATAAATAGAAGTGCGGTGGCGACTCGACTTGTATGATTTACCTTGGATTTAGTCAATATCTCTAATGGTAACGAATATCCCGCTACAGATCTCAAGACTTCAATTCAAGTTTAACCCTCCACACTCCAATCAAGTCAAGGAACTGCAAACAGATTGGACACTGAACTACTATCCAAGCATAACAAAGGTCCTGTATCAACACTTGTCAATTGTGATGCGAACTGTGTGTCATGAGCCTTAAGCAGTAGAAAAGGGGTGAGAGAGAGCATTCATATACTCATTCTGGATATCTTTGAGTACAGGATGGATGACCTAGTTGCTCAGAGTATTCACCTCTACTCATAGACTTTAGTGCAATTCGAACCAAATAATTGTTAAGTCTCTTTCTCCATGAGCAACACTCTATCATCAGGAGAAATTAAAAAGAATCTTCTTCAGTAACTTGTCAGTTATGATGAGGATTACACGACACGAGCCTTAAGCAGTAGAGAAAGGGTGAGAGGAGATATCTTATCCTTATTTTGAATACCTTTGGCTATGAGACGAATGACCTAGTTGCTCAAAGTATTCACCTTTACTCATAGACTTTAGTGCAATTCGACTTAGGTAGTTGAAAAATCTTCTTCAGGCAAGCACGTCAACCATTTAACATCTCAACATTGCAACATTATTGCTTTATCAACCATACATCTTTTGGGTTAATCACCTTACGATCAAACACCCATCTTTGAATCAATTTATTCATGCATTGCCTATAAAGTTACAAACTTTGGAATTCTTTTCTCCTTACCTTATAGAGTTATAGACTCTGGAAACCCTGCTTCTTGCCTAGAGTAACAGACTCTGGCAAAGCCCCATTTCATCCCGCATATAGAGTTATAGACTCTGACATTCATTTATTCTGCCTATAGAGTTACAGACTCTGGAAATTCTTTTCTTCCTTATAGAGTTACATACTCTAGAAATCTTTCATGGAGTTACAGACTCTGATATATCTCTTTTCTTATGCCTTGTAAAGTTACAGACTTTGGAAACTATTCTTTTTGCACTGTAGAGTTATAGACTCTATCAATCTTTCATAGAGTTATAGACTCTGATAGATCTCGTTTCTTATGCCATATAGAGTTACAGACTCCAACAACCATTCTTTCTGCCTTGTAGAGTTATAGACTTTGTCTATCATTCACTCTGCCTATAAAGTTATAGACTTTGGTATTCACTACTTATTCCTTATAGAATTAATGACTCTAGAAACATTTCTCTTTGCCCTGTAGAGTTACAGACTTTGACATTCATTTCTTTCTTCTGTGTATAGTTATGGATTATGGCACACACCCATGCATCTTGCCTTTTAGAGTTGCAGACTCTAGCATTCTTCCTTCTTGCACTATAGAGTTACATACTCTGGCTATCTTTCCTTTTTCCTTATAGAGTTACATACTCTGGCAAATCTTTTTTCTCTCATTTTTTCCCTGTAGAGTTACAGACTCTGACATTCATCTATTATGTCCGATAGAGTTATAGACTCTGGTTATCTTTCCTTTTTCCTTATAGAGTTATAGATTCTAGTAAAATCCAATTTCTCTCATTTTTTCCTTGTAAAGTTACAGACTCTGACATTCATCTATTTTTCCTTATAGAGTTGCAGACTACGACTATCTCACATTCTACACTGTAGGGTTACAGACCCTAGTAAACCTTTATGCACTACCTTGTGGGGTTACATACCCTAGCAAACCTCTTTTCCTGCCTTGTGGAATTACATACTCTAGCAAAATCCTACATCTTTGTATTGGCATCCTTTGGTTCAGACCATACTTTCACTATTTAAACAATATTCTTACTCTCTTTGGCTAATCACCATTTACTGGTTAATGCCACACTTTTGCTATTCAAGCAATTTTTCTTCGCCTTTTGGAAACCTAATCAACTCTTTCTTTCTTTGTTCCGCATTAGTTCCCCGAACTACAGAGCTCCGACTTCCTCATTGCACAATGAGGATACATAGACATGAAGATTTGAATCCTCCCTAAGCATATTAACTATTAATTCTCCTTTCATTCACATTAATTATTAATTCTCCTTTATCATTCACCTTCCTTCATTCCCCACTCAATATTTTCTACATCATTCAATACCAATCTTCATCATCAATGATATACTTACTCTTTGGAACAAATGCAATCTTTCTTTGGATTCCATACATATATTTGGGTTAATTACCAATACCTACCTCTGAACTAAGAGCCTTTTTGTTTGTGTTGATTGTTTAGACAAACCTTTCATTTTATTTTATCTACTCTGGAAGTCCTCATGTTTAGGAAAAAATCCCATTATTTTTTGACATACCATATATTGGTTCATGTCAGTTCAGGCCATACCATATATTGGCTCATGCCACCTTTACTGTTTGATTTAGATATACTTACCCTATGAGTTCAAACAACATTATCCTTTTGTTCAAACCATACCTCAATCACTTCCTTCTTTCATCTCCCACCATTAGTTCCACAAACTACGGAGCTCTGATTTCCTTATTGCACTATAAAGATAGCAAGCACGTGGGTCTGAATCCTCAGCGGGCACCCTAAGTATTATACCCTTTTTTCTCCTTTCACAAATAACCTTTAGATAATAACATCCACTCGAGCAAAGAACAATCAAAATGGTTCCCGTTGAGTACAACGAATATGAGGGATACTAATATCTTCCCCTTGCATAACCGACTTCCTTACCCATTTCTCTTCCCCTGGATTTTATCAATGTTTTCCCTTTCCTTCGGGTATAAATAAAATTTGATGGCGATTATGTTGTATCTTCGGGAATGCGAGGCGCTAAGGTATTTTTCGCGTAGCTTCAGAGTCCGCTAGACGGTAAAGCAAAAATCAGAGTTTTGCAAACCATCTTCATGGTGTCAAAATTGTTAAAGGCCAAAGGTGTCGGGGAATCAAAGATTAATACCCACCTTATGCATAAACCAATATATTCATGCATTAATTTTCTTCTTGCATAACATGAGGCAATGGAGAAAAGCAGTTTAGATGGAGGTCAATCTCAATACTTTTATTTCAATCCTAACTCTAGATTCGGTAGCAAGGACTTGAGGGGATAACTCTTTAAGACCAACCAAAAAAACCAAACAAAATTAGCTTAATATGAAAGGCCCAACCCCATCATATTATCATTTAAGGATGATGAACAAGTGAGCTCTCACCACGAGGCTACACACCGAAGTCAAGTCACACACTTATCTTAAGCTGTTTGATCCAATATGACAGTCTCCTTTAGTCCACGCCACACCTACCATGAGCAGTTTCAACAATCGATCATATATAAGCTTAGTTATGCGCCATAACATGTACAATTTCCTTTTACCCTTGCAAGTTACATCTCTCTGACATCACTGACTTGAGCGTTAGAGTGTTAACCTTACATATAAATCGTTTATTACGCCTATCTAAAACGTATGCCATTGTACCAGAGAGGTCAAGCTACGGTTTTCATCAATCTCCTATTCCACGTCAGAATAATATTTAGTTTTTATTTTTAATTGAAATTCATTAAATATTTTAATGAGAGTGGATCTTTTCTCATGAAATGTTGGTTTTGTAAAATCTCAACTCCATACTTAAAAGTTAAAAATATACAAAATATAGAGCTATATAAGTTCACTGCACCAGAGTGAAATTTAAATCGCGGAAGGAAATCCATTCTCTATTGTAGCTAACATATATAATATATAATAAGAGATTAAAAGATTTATGAACATACATTATAGAAAGTTTAAATCAGTTGGATCTCATAAGTTTTTTAAAGTAAAAACAAAACATCTAAACCAAATTATATATATATATATATATATATATATATATATATATATATATATATATATATATATATATATATATATATATTAACCACAACAAAATATTAACATCTGCGGCGAGATTTACAATTTGCGTCAACACATTTTATTGTTTTTAAATAAAATCAATTGCGACATTGTTTCTTGTTTTGGGAAGTAGTTATCAATCATTAGAACAATTTTATAATGACAATACAAACTCTTTATTTTCATGCGTATAATCTAATACACTATACAAAATATATTAAGAATATATTATAGGTTTTAACGGTATATATGGTGAGCAATCCTCTTGATCTATTTGTGGTAATAGAAGTACCTAAAGTGGCAATAGATGATTTGATCTCCAATATTAAAATCAAACTGAATGTTATTATTAAAGGAAAGAAATATTTTCTGTTTCAAGTTATGTGGTCACTGAGCCACCAACCAACTATGGAACAGTTCAAACTTATTAGGACACCTGCCCATTTTTCTACCAACAAAGACCAAGATCATACAGGTGTCTAATAATGAATGGAGAGACAGGAAGTGACAATTATAGTAGTCCATTTCCATTACATTGTCCTTTCAAAAAGCATCAAAAACTGTTTTTATATTAAAAATACAGCATGTTAGCATTAAGGACAACAAAATGGGGAGAAGACACACGTCGCATTTCAAACTCTCCAACACAACACCTCATTATCTTAACCTAAAAGTGCGCTCCCCATGTGGAGCATAGACAAAAAAATCCCTCATGATGCTAACAAATCTTCGTTTTCACCAGTCATCGCCAAATGTTATCTATTTTTCTTAGCTAATGTTGTTATCATGTTAATGTTTTCAATAAAAGATAGAGGATAAAATGGAAACCACGTCTGGAAAAAATAATCACGAAATTGAACACGAAACATTTAGCAGCATGTATGTGTTAGAGTTAACACTAAATTCTTTTGAAGTACAAGAATAAAGAAGATGAAGATGAAAGAATTTCAAAGAATTTGTAGAGAGAGAAAGAGAGAACTAACTAATTTTTCAACTCAATTCTCAAATTCATAAATTAATTATAATTTGTGATTATCATTAAGTTTTATATAATAATCTAAATTCAAATGTAAATGAAATGCAAACTTAAATGACATTCAAATACAAATGAAATAAAATCTGAAACTAAAACAATCTTGAATGTTAAATTAATATTTCAACATCATCCTATAATTTATATTCAAGATTAAAAATCAATAATACAAATTTCATCCCTTAAAATGATGAAGTGTTCAGTTTTGATCACGTTGATCAATACATCTGCAAGTTTCTTATGAGTGTTGACATGAACAACCTCAAGCATTTCATTCTGAACTTGACTGCGTAGAAAATGATAGTTAGTATCAATGGGTTTGCTTCTTCCATGCAGCACTGAAGTCTTAACAAAACTTATGGCTGACTTGTTGTCTATCATCAACTTGACAGAGTTGCTCACCTTGAACTTCAATTCATGCAGCAAATTCATCAACCAAACAGCCTGACATGCTGACAACGCACCAACCATGTATTATGCTTCACAAGTTGACAGTGCAACCACCGGTTGTTTCTTGGAACAACAAGAAATATGAGCTCCTAAATACATAAACATGTATCATGTAGTGCTTCTTCTGTCTACTCTGTCTCCACATCATTCAGAGTCTAAATAGCATATCAACTCAGCATCACCTGACACTCTAGATGGAAACAAAATTCGATGCCTTAGAGTTCCTTTTACATACCTCAAAATCCTGATGACAACTCGATAATGTGACCACTTTGGTTTACTTATAAACCTACTTATCATTCCAACTGCATAACATATGTTAGGCCTGGTGTTACACAAATATCTCAGACAACCAACCAATTGTTAAAAGGTTGTATCATCTACATCCTCACCATCAATATCAGAATCCAGCATATGATTTGTCTTAGTAGGTGTGACGACTGAATTACAATTTATCAGCTCAAATCTTTTCAACAACTCAAGTTCATACTTCCGTTGGTGCACAATGATCCCCTTTTCAGAGTGTAAAATCTCCATCCCTAGAAAATATACCATATTCCTAAGGCCATTCATATCAAATGCATTCATCAACACCTTTTTGAACTTGTTAATCTCATAAGTACAACTCTCTGTCAGAAGTATGTCATTTACATAAACGCACACCGAAATTTCATTGTCATAAGAAGTATGTTGCACATACACATCATATTCCTTTCACATTTTTGAATCCCAGGTGCTTGAAAAATGAATGAATTTTCAGATTCCAAGCCCTTGGAGCTTGTTTCAGCCCCTATAAGGATTTATGCAACTTGTACATCATCCCTTCTTTATTCTCTTTCACAAATTTATTAGGTTGTAACTCATAAACTTATTTTTGCAAGGGACCATTCCGAAAAGCTAAATTTACATCTAAATGTATCAGAGTTCAATTCCTATTTGCAACTATAGCTAATAACCTTGCGTTATACTCGACAAGTGAACCATTTGGCTTCAGCTTTATCTTGAAAACTCATCTCACATTGATGACTTTATTGTTATGGGTAGAACAGTCAATTTCCATGTCTTGTTTATTTCAATCGCCTCATGTTCTTCCTTCATGGCGTTCACCCACACCTTCTTCTTGAGAGCCTCATTAACACTAACAGATTCATAATCCACCATCATGACACTCTGTGTGACTTCTCCTTGGTATCTATTTAATTCTATATGGCCTCTGGAACTCCGAAAGTTCAACTTCATAAGCAGGACCACCTTCAGAAGTTCCACCCTCAGAGGTAGGATCAACTTCAGAGGCTGGATAACCTTCAGAGTTAAGTCTACCATCATAGTCAGAGTCACCTTCAGAGTCAGACTCACCTTCAGAGTCAGACTCACCTTTAGAGTCAAAGTCATCTTCAGATTCAAATTCACCTTTAGAGTCATAATCACCTTAAGAGACAGAATCTCCTTCAGAGGCAAAATCTCCTTCAAAGGAAGAATCAAACTCTAGTGTTGACACTTCACTAAAGTTGGATTGAGACTTGATCAAATTTCATATTTTTGATTCTTTTACTACGACATCTCTGCTAACTTTAACTTTGTTGGTGATTGGGCAATAGAACTTATAAGCACATGTACAATGGTAACCTATAAGAAACATGACTCTGCTTTTGTCATCTAATTTACTTATAGTATCATCTGAGATATGTTTGTAACATGCATAATCAAACACCTTGAAATGGATAACACCTTGAAATAACCAGAAGTGGTCGTATATTTTATTCAGCACCACCTCCTGAGAAGGATAATCTTGGAGTTGTAGGTAAGAGTAAAGGTAAACAAGTTGTTAACCTTGGGCAGGGGAAAGTATCTCCCTAAGGCAAATTCAGTTCTGATGATGTTTAGGAGTTCCTCCGAATAATAAAAATAAGTGACTATAAAGTGGTTGACCAGCCCAACCAAACTCCTTCTAACATCTCCATATTGTCTCTGTTGTTATGCTCAGAAGCTCACCAAGATGCTCTGATAAAGTTCCTCAGTGAAACACATGTACCTTAAGATATTAATGTGAATCATTTCGAGGGGTTAGTAACTAACATTGCAGTTGGAGGTTGTCTTGGTTTTTATGATGATGAACTGCCTCCAGAAGGAAAAGCCCACAATAAAGATCTTCATATTTCAACCGAGTGCACAAACACCATCTTGTCAAGGGTACTGGTGGACATGCGGTCCTTATTGAATGTGCTTCCAAAGAACTCCCTCACAAAGCTGACCATAGAATGCTATTGATGAAACCTAGCAGGCTAATAGTCAGAGCTTTTGACAGTTCCCGAAGGTTTGTAATCGGTGAAGTAGATCTTCCTATCAAGATAGGGCCACATACTTTCTTCGTTATCTTTTACGTCAAGGATATCTATCCAGCGTACAATTGTCTTTTTGTTCATCCATGGATCCACTCTTCGGGAGAAGTTACTTCTACTCTCCATCAAAAGCTGAAGTTCATCGTCAACGACAAGTTGATAACTATTGATGATGAAGAAGACATATTGGTCATTCAGCTATCATCTTTCAAATACATCTAGGTGGTTGATGAGATCCACAAGACACATTTTCAGGCTTTCGAGATTGCCAACATGTTAATGGCTCTCTTCAGCGGCGAGGTATCTAAGAAGTTTGAATTCCCAATGTCCTCCCTAAAGAATGCCAAGACGGTAATAGAGGCAGGTCACCCTGAAGGTTGGGGTAGATTCCTTCAATTACCAGTGAACAAAGACATATCAGATATAGGATATCAGTCATAACAGGTGGCTCAATAAAAGATCCCCACTGCAGTAGAGAAGCAGGTTCTCCCACTACCAGAGACGTTCGTCAGTGCCAGACATCTCTTCGAAGGACAGATTGTTATGGTTAATGATGAAGTCAACATTCTCGAGGAAGAATGTTTTGTATACCAGAAGGCACCAGGACAGGTGCTTAACAATTTGACTATTGTGGACGTACCTGAAGTCACCTTTAGCCAAACGTAATTTTCTTGTTTTTCATATCCCTATGCCATTACCCACGGCATAGTGGATGCTTGTAGGGCCCCCATATTTTCAAAGTTGTTTACCATGAATAAAACGGACATTTTCGCATTCATTTGTGTTCCATGTCCTTCTTTTTTCTTTTTACAAAAAAATGGCAATGTTTTCATATTTCCTCTTTGTAAGACCCCAATTTTTACCCTAAGATCCCTCATGCTATCTCATCATATGCATTGGCATTGGGATCACACATTGGCATCCTCTTCACCCCCCCCCCCCCCCCATTCATTTGGTTTTCATTGGGAGAGATCACCAAGCACCATTTGATTGTATCATACTTTGTATTTTATCATTTTACTAACCAAAATACCAAAAATATGCATTTATATATATCTAACTCTTTTGTAGGTAGGGCACATGCTCACCTTTGATCTATCAAGTCCATATATAGGGTTTAAGACCCTCATTGCTAAGAGCTCAATTAAGAATGGTATACAAATAGCTCTAGGTATCATATATGGATCTCCATGATCTCCACATGTTGTTTTGATCAAGAATTCATCAAGAGTTTGGAATTAGTTTGCCTTGGAAACCCTAGTTCATCTGGGTACCTTGTGTAACTTATTCAACAAACTTCTTCAACAATTGATCAAATATTTCAATGGATGCTTCAAATTTTATCACATTATGCATATATGATCTCCCATGAGTCCTAAAAGTCAATAGAATTGCAAGCTAGCAAGTTGGTTGATGGTGGTTGACCAGAGGAATTCATCTGATCAAATGTGGGGTCCCCTAGACCATAACTTGCTTAATTTTTATGATATGAAATATTTCCAAGTTGCACAATCAAATTCAAGATGTCTACTTCAACTTTGATGTTTGGAGGAAGTGCTAATTCAACTTTTATGAGCATGTGATATGAGGATAGATTATAGGTCATTTTGGACCAATACCATTGAACAAGTGATTTTCCTCAACTTCAAAAATGAATAACTCCTTCATATTATATCCAAATGAGGTCAAATTTGTGACTATTTTGAAGGACACTGAGAGATCTACAACTTTTATGAAGGAATGTTTCTCATTTGAAGCTCACATAAAAAGTTAGCCAGGGTGGAATAAGTGAACATATGGCTTGACACTTAGAAATGTTTTTGATATGTTTAATTTTCCAAACTTCCACCTCCAAAATTCATCATTATTAAAGCTTCAAATGTAAAAGTGTTAAACATTAAATTTGTTCCTCTTGATCTAACATTTCCAAAAAGTCCAATTTCATCCATTTTGGACAAGATTTGAATGGGCTGCGCATGGCTTGAACATTGCATCATCATTTGGCAAGATTGAACTTCAAACTTCCATGCACATTTGCCTAGCATTCCAACATGATCTCAGACTTGTGTACATTCAATTATGGACCAAACGACATGATTTCATGGGCCTGTACACGCCCATGCACCCATGCATCACACATTGCCAAATTTGGAAGTTCACTTCAAGGGTGCAAATATAATTTGAATTAGCTATAAATAGAGACCCTATGCATCAGAAATGAGACCCCTTGGTGCCAGCTTTGATCCTAAACACTAAACCCTTCCATTTGAGAGGATAAACCTGAGAATTTCCATTGGAAATTGAGTTTGAATCTCACTGTTTTGAGATTCAAATCTCCAGGGATCCAAGACCTTTTAATCATTCTAATTTACTTCTGCAAGCATTCTGAGCAAGATCAAGCACAAGCCATAGCAAGAACCATCGAATTCAGACATCCATTGAAGGTATTTTTCAGAAAATTTCATCTCTTTGATTCTCACTCAATTCTCCATAATTCTCTTGGATCCTTGGTTGTCTGAAGTCCTACCAATGTAGGCAACAATATTGAGTTGCTTTGAGGTCAAATCGAAGCAACTCAGATCATGCACCTCAAATTTCAACTCCTTGTATCTCTCAATATACTTGGAGTTAGGATGAATTGAGGTCAGATTCGAGCTCAGTTCCATTTTTACTTTAAAATCATGTCCTTCTTTTTAGTTTTGATGATGGTTATGACTGAACCAGTCCGGTGAGGCTCGCCTGAGAAGGAGACCGGAGTTGTAGCTCGGGTGGTGAGTTGGCGTGTTCAGAGCCACATGATCCATTTGAAATGATTTAATCATAAGCGTTGGTTTGAATTACCAAGTTTGCAGCGTGCTGACTAAAGTCCATTATGGATTGCGCGCTTGTGACCACTTGATCTGCCACCTCAATTAATGAGGGAGATCAAATGGGTCATGTTTTTTCTGATTATTTGATTTTCATTTTATTTGTTTTATTTTAATTAATTCATATTAATTTTAATATTGATCCAAAAAATATGAGAGTTTCACCAAATAATTTCAAATAATTTCCTCTTTCATTTTCTAAATTAAAATTATTTTTTGGATCATTATTAATATTTTCATGATTTAATTGATTTTATGAATATATTTAATTGTTTAAAAATAGTTTTAAGTTTCCAAAAATGATGAAAAATTTTCTCCAATATCCTTTGACCTTGTTTGACCTATGATAAGTCTCATGGCCATTTCTTTGGTATTTTGATGAGATTTTAGGAATTTGACAAACCATAATTTAATTTAATTTAATGCATATTTTAATTGATTTTAATTATTTAAATGCCAAATAAGTATTGTTGAGCTTCTAATTTTGACTTGTGTTGTTGGGCCTTGGTCAAGGTTGATTTGACTTTGTTGAGTTAAGATCATTGGATTTAGGGGATTGATGAAATGTACATTTCATCTCCCAAAATGAATGAATGATCTTAATTTGGTAAAAGTCCTCCTTTGACCAATTTGTGTTGATTCCACTTCCCCTCCCGCTTCATCTCATCCCCCTTCTTTATTCATTCATGTCATGGACCAATGATATCTCTAGATCCTAAGGCTAGTTGATTGCAAAATCAACATGAGTATGGATGAGATTAGGTCCACTCTTTTGCATATTCTTTTTGTGTGTGGTATGTTTCATGAGCATAGTCCATTATACTATGTCTCTAACATGCATTAACACCAAAATTCTATTGCTCGATCTCAAATAGTTGTGACTTCTACATAAGTCCAACTGTGATTGCTTAACATAGCTAAATTTGTGACACAAAAGGCATAGCATTCTAGTAAGTGAGATTGTAAGTCTCCCCTCTTTCATGGTATTGTGTCGAAACTTGGCCTTTTTTCCTTCCTTTGGAAGATGTCTTGGTTCAAGGATCCATGCTTGTGACAAGCGAGTTGAGTGTTCTTCAAAGAATGACTTAAACAAAACCAAAGCAAAAGCAATACTAACTTCTAATCAACTAACAATTAACATTTAATTTCAAGCCATTTACTTTTATGCACTTTAATTTCAAGTCTTTATTCATTTGCCATTATTCATACCATTCAATTTGTTTACTTAATGTCATTTTCACTTTGCTCACTTGAGCCATATCTTTGTGAATATATTGTGTTTGTGTATACTTGTTTGTGTTTGTGGTCTTTTGACCTTAATGTACATAATAAGAACAAAAACCCTAAAAACATTTTTGTGTGGACTGTTGGATTTGATCTGAGACATTGGACTTAGAATTAGGCAACACTCCCTATGCAAAAGGACTTGGCCAATGCCAACTTTCATGAAACCAAATGCTTGTGAGGTGAACTTTCATCTGATACAAATATTGAAGATCCGTTTCAGTTCATCTGCAACATGATCATATTGAAGCTTTTATTTTGAACCTGTGTCTAATGCTCCATTTTGAAGTCATCTGATACATGGAAAATCACGGAGAAGATCATGGAGTTGCTAATCTTGGATGTGGCTATCTTATTTGATACATTTCTCTTCATCTTGCTATTTGTGTGTTGATATTGCTTGATTCTAAAGTCCAAGGGAAATTTGGGTTTCTATATGACATTCTTGTCTATTGGATTGTAGCCCATTGGTCAGATCTTTTCAACTCTTAACTTTTAATTTTTGCTTAGGATTAGTCTCTTCATCTCTTCTCCACTTCTTTAATTTCAAAAATCTCTCCCTCCTTTTAAAATCTTCTTTGCTTGTGATTTCTAAACTTAGACCACATTGCAAATTAGAAACTTTGGCCTTATGCCATTGAATTTTCAAACTGTTTTCTTAATCAAACTTGTAAACGAACTTAACTATACTTGACTTAAAATTTAAAAGGACAAAATAGAACTAACACCCATCCAAACCATTTTTAGGCCCTTTGTGCCTTTGTTAAACTTAAAATTTTGTTAAAAGCAATTCACTCACTTTGAAATTGATACCACAAACTACGAGGTTTTGATCCCTCATTTTATATTCGTACGTAGGCACAAGTCCGAAGGTCTTGTCAAACCCAAAAATATAATTAATGAATTCTTTTCTCATCCATCCACTCTATTTATTGCAAACATCATTTTGTACAAAAACACATATGCACACAAGAAAGGGCTCCGTAGGAGTACCTAGGACACTTTGGGTGCTAACACCTTCCCTCTGTGTAACCAACCCCCTTACCTGTAATCTCTGCCATTTTTTTAGTTTTGATTTGAAAGCTTCTTATTTTTGGGTTTTGTTCGTACTTGATGGTCTAGCATACCCCTAGCTTGATGGTCATGAATTTACCGCTACAGAAATTAAGTGGAGACTCTGCTGAGGAGTAGTCTCCAGTGGGTTTAGCCTACTTTTTTTTGTGTATATAATTGTATATTTGATGTATGTATATTTGTTTGTATGATATAATATGCTTGCTTATGCTTGGTGATCTCTGAGTGGTGAGATAAGTTCTAACCCGGACTTGAGTGCAATTAAGATAGAAGGATGGTATAGTCATGTTCGACTTGTGTGGAGTAGTCCTTAACAAGTTGGCTTGAGACCCATCTACTCAGTGGAGACCCTTTTGGAGTTATGAATGTCACACAAGTTATTTGTGGTTAGGCATTACTTTCTCTGATTTGGGGTCTGAGAAGCTGAAGACCGTAGAACATTTAACCCATCTTGGCCTATTTAGGACGTAGTGTGGAGACTGTTCAAGTGTAGACTTGATAACAGTTGTTACGCGATACTACACTCAGACGAGTTTCTCTTGAGAATATTATGGGTTGATGAGTCAGTCATCCTAACCTGTAATATCCGATAGATGGAATTAAGACTCTGGGAACTTTTTAGAACATGATCTATAGGTTTTATCCTTAGTACACTCCTTTGGGATGGTTCTTACCCAAACTCCATGCTCGTGACTCATAACAAACCCCTTGATTCTTGGTTGATCCAATCAAGTCTTGTCAATATCAATGGAACTTGGATGTTGATAAGGTGAAAGCCATAATCCACCAAAATGGATGATTGATCTTGACAATGACTCGATTCATCCCTTGACCTTTTTTTGTTTGCCTTGTGTGTGATCCCTTATTTGAAATTGTTGCATTCATGCATCCATGCGCATCATAACATTCATCACATGAAATTTCAAGGAACTGAGGTCTTATTTGCAAATATTTTTAGACCATGGATTGTGGACGAAGGAACACTAAGAAGTACAATTTCAGATGTCCCGACTTGAAAGAGCTAAGGAAGCTAGCATATTTTGTATTAGATCCCTTGGACTTCAAGCAACGTCATGGGAAGCTTTTGTCCATTCTGTCTGCTGATGTGGTTGAAGGAATCCTGAGTGTGTTGGTTCAGTTTTACGATCCTCTCTACTGTTGCTTCACTTTTCCCGATTATCATTTTGTGCCTACGTTGGAGGAGTATGCCCATCTCTTGGGAATACCTGTTTCTAGCAAAATTCCTTTTAGTGGATTGGAAGAGATTCCCAGATCTCATCTTATAGTTGAAGCTCTTCACTTGAAGAAGTCTGAGATTGAGGCTCATTGGGTGAAGAAAGGATGATTGTTTGGATTGACTTCTGAGTTCCTCATCAAGGAAGCTACTACCTTTGCTAAAGTCGGTAGTCTGGATACTTTTGAAGCTATATTTATGTTGCTCATCTATGGGTTAGCTTTGTTCCCTAACATTGACGGTTTTGTTGATGTTAACGCTATTAAAATTTTCTTGATTGGGAATATTGTGCCTACTTTGTTGGGTGATATGTACTTCTCTTTGCATCTAAGGAACTCTAAGGGTGGTGGAACTATCGTCTATTGTGTGCCTCTTTTGTACAAGTGGTTTATTTCGCACTTGCCTCAGACGCACGCTTTTGTGGAGAACAAACAATGTCTAAGGTGGTCTCAGAGACTTATGTCTCTCACTAATGATGATATAGTTTGGTATGATTCTTCATTGAGTAGCTTGGAGATTATTGATTATTGTGGTGAATTCTCCAATGTGCCTCTCATTGGTACACACGGAGGAATCAACTACAACCCTGTTTTGGCTCGTCGTCAACTTGGGTTCCCCTTGAGAGACAAACCTAATAAAACTTTGTTAGAAGGTCTTTTCTATCAAGAGAGTAAAGATCCCCAACATTTGAAGGAGAAGATTGTGCATGCTTGGCATAATGTGCATAGGAAAGGAAGATCCGAGCTTGGCTATGCAACTGTGTAGCTTTGGAAGCTTACACTCTTTGGGTGAGAAACAAAGCTTTGTAATTGAAGATGCCTTATTCTTGTGAAAGACCTATGTCTATGGTTGTGGATGAGCCATTAACTCTCCCTAACCAAGACGTAGAGGAGTTGGAAGACACACTCGCCAAGATGAAGCAAGAGAAGGATATATGGGAAGAGCGGCTCCATGCTTTGAGCAGAAAGCATGAGGAGTTGCAGCTTGATTCTAAGGACAAAGATGCACTTATTGAGCTTCTTGAAGATCGAGTAACTAAGAGACATAGAGAACCAGAGGTTTCATATTCTTCTAGTATGCCTCAGCCTTCCATTGCTTGGAAGAAGATTATTGACCAGCTTTTCCTCGAGAAGGCTTAGATGAAGACTTCTTTTGAGTCCAAGATTTGACGCATCCGAAGGAAGTACGCGCCTGCAGCCCAATCATCTGACACTATTGTTAGGGGATCCTTAGGATGACTAGTTTCCTTTCCTCTTGTATTTGTAATTTGGTTTCTGAAATTATACTCAGTGTAATCCTTCCAATTATATAAATAAAAGAGATTTTTTATGGTCAATCAAGTTGTTACAATTGTTGTTATATATATATTTGCAAATAATATAGTAAGTTCCTTGAAAAATAAAAACAATCAAGCATTGCATTTCATGCATCATTTGCATAAGCAGGTTTCTCTTTCGCCAGATGTCTTATTGGTATTTCTTTTGTGCTTCAGCCAAGCCGACTCATCGATACAATACCCGCGTCAATCACTCAAGAATCATGGAACATCTAGAGAAAGAGAGTAGAGATTTGAAGGACGAGATTTCCCGTCTGACTGCCATGATGGAGTCAGTGTTAGCTGCTCAGAGCCAATCTTCTCCAACACCTGTAACTCCTCCTCCTCAGAGGACAGTTATTTCCGAGGTTGCTACCTCTACCATTCTTGCTACTGCTACTCATTTTATGCCTACCATGCCTTCCGGATTCCCGTGGGGAATGCCTCCCAACTTTGTGCCCGAGGGTTTTGCACCCATATTTGCTTCCATACCGGCATCTAGCCCGGTCATATCTGTGCCACCACTGGTTGTTCACACTTTACCCCGAGTTGAAGACACCATCTATCATTCCGAGCCATCTGAGGGTACGGATGTTTATGAGAAGATGGATGAAATGAAAGACCAATTCCTTGAGCTGCGAAAGGAGTTGAAGACCTTGAGGGGTAAAGATTTGTTTGGTAAGAGTGTTGCGGAACTTTGCTTGGTTCCAAGTGTCAAAATTCCGATGAAGTTCAAAGTCCCTGACTTTGAAAATTATAAAGGGAATACAAGTCCGCTCAGTCATCTCGTCATGTATGCTAGAAATATGTCAACGCAAACTGATAATGATCAGTTACTAATTCATTATTTCTAAGACAGCCTGACTGGTGCCGCTCTGAGGTGGTACATGGGTTTAGATAGTGCGACTATTCGCACGTTCAACAATTTGAGTGAAGCCTTCGTGAAGTAGTACAAGTATAATATGAATATGGCACCGGATAGGGACCAGTTAAGGTCATTGTCTTAGAAGGACAAGGAGACGTTCAAGGAGCATGCTCAGCGATGGAGACAGCTTGCCGCTCAGATTACCCCTCCTTTGGAAGAAAATGAGATGACCAAGATTTTTCTCAAGACCCTGAGCTCATTTTACTATGAGCGCATGATTGCCAGTTCCCCTAGTGATTTTACCGAAATGGTAAACATGAGGATGAGATTAGAAGAAGGTGTCTGAGAGGGACGGTTATCTATGGAGGAAGGTTCATCCAGCAAGAAGTATGGCAGTGGGTTTGCCAAGAAGAAAGAGAACGAGACCAGTGCAATATCTGTTGGGAGGTAGAGGAGGCCTCATGTAAGAAGAAGTCAACAACCCTTTCAACACCATCATCAAGTATCATATGTAATATCGGTATTTTCTAACAATCAATCAACACCAATTCAACAAGAACGTCAACAACAGCCATAATAATGAACACACACCTACAATAACAACAATATCAACAATCAACAACAACCACAAAACTTTGAGAGGAAGAAGGTCTCTTTTGACCCGATTCCTATGACTTATACTGAACTGTATCCATCATTGGTTCTCAAAAACCTTTTGTAACCAAGAAATTCGCCTCAAGTCCCTAAACCACTTCCATGGTGGTACAAATCGGAACTCTGTTGTGCCTTTCACCAAGGAGCTCCCGGTCATGATATTGAGAATTGCTACCCCTTGAAGTATGAAGTCCAAAAGCTGGTCAAGAATGGAATGGTGTCCTTCGAGGACCGTGCACCAAATGTCAAAGCTCATCCACTACCTGCTCATGGTAACCCTTCTGTCAATATGGTGGATGGTTGTCCTAGGGAGTTCAAGGTATTTGATGTATGCTTTATTAGATGATCCTTGGTGAGGATGCACAAGGATGTCTGTTTAGTTAGCGATTGTGAGCATGACCATGATGGTTGTGCAATTGATAACACTGAAATTTACCGTATTTTCGACTCCGATTTCACATGCATTCTAGTTGTTTTATTATCATTTTATTGTGTTATTGCTATGTTTTCCTTTGTTTTCAGGTTTTTACTTTAATCGGAGCCCCGATCGAGAAAAGGAGTGAAAAAGAGCCAAAAACCCTAAAATTCAGCATTTTGTACTTGTGGCCTACCCCATGGCTGGCGCCATAGACCCTGCCATGACGTGTCCAAGCTCAACTTCCCTCAACTTCCAAGTTCCCCACTACATCCACTAAGGTGCCTCACTTTAGCCTTGTGGAGGGCGCCATGGCCTTGTGGCGGGCGCCACAAGAGGAAAATAGTTTCCCTCCCATTTTCAAGTTGAAGGGCATCCAAGTCATTTCCATCTTTTTACTTGCTTATAAATAGAAACTCGAATTCACTTTTACAATCATCCAAACTTAGAGCAGAGGAAAACTCAGAGCAACTTTATTTCACTTAGGCATATATTCAGTATTTTAAAGTGGTAATCGCTTCGCATTGGAGTGTTACCACAATTGTGTAATCAAGTCTGTGATAGAGTCTGTAATCGAGTTTGGAGCACTCTGGAAAGAAGTTAATCCTGCCGCCATTTTCATTTCCGCTTTGCAATTTATTCAACCCTCCGATTGGAGCAGGTTTTTATTACTTGCCTTTACTTTATTTATTTCCCGCACTCGCTTTACTTTATTTATTTCTCGCACTCGCTTTACTTTATTTATATCCCGCACTCGCTTGACTTTTATTTATTTCCTCGCACTCGCTTTAAATTATTTATTTCCTCGCACTCGCTTTACTTTATTTATTTCCCGCACTCGCTTTACTTTTATTTATTTCCTCGCACTCGCTTTACTTTTATTTATTTCCTCGCACTCGCTTTAAATTATTTATTTCCTCGCACTCGCTTTAAATTATTTATTTTCTCGCACTCGCACTACTTTTATTTACTTTCCGCACTCGCACTACTTTTATTTACTTTAATGCACTTTTACTTTACCATGTCTAACTAAATCTATAAGGTTAGAATGTAAGAATCGTAATTGAACCGATAATCCGTACAATTGTTCGTAGAAGCACTTAAGGGCTATTTTAACTTTCAACTTAAGTTTTCCCGCACTTCAATTCCATTGGGTAAGATCGAAAGCCGTCCAACGTCTTTTTAAACTTAATTGTTTTTAACTATTTCAAAAACAGCGAAAGCGCTTTGTTTAGTTCATTAGGAGATTTTAACATTAAGAAGAAATGAGATTTTAAAACTATTTTTGGACGCGTTTATAAGTTTAGAGTCTGGTTCGTAAGAACCTCTTTTGGTTAAGAAATCCAGGTTATAATACTTTTCAACTTAGTCAAGATACTATATTTCTTAAAAATAGGTTTACTACTCTAACGCAATGCGCGCCTTTTTATAAGTGACAATAAGAGGGTTTGATTAGGGAGTACAACTCGATTCTGAATACGCGAAAGCGACAGTTCCTGTTAAATTAGTTCTTTTCAAAGTAGGAAACACTGCCCATAAGTAACTCTATTAGCAAGTACTTGGATTATCAATTGATTACGTGAATTACATTCGACCCTGTCTTTATTAACTAATCTTTATTCAACATTTTACTTTTCATTGCACACTCCAAAAACACTTATTTTGACTGCCTTTGATAAACACCATAACAATAGATAACGATAGATTGACACTTGGTCTCTGTGGATTCGACAATCTTTTATATTACTCTGATGCGTTCGTATACTTGCGAAACACCGCATCAAGTTTTTGGCGCCGTTGTCGGGGACCAATTTCGTCAAATTTCATTTTCCTGTTGTTATATCGTTTAGACTTAGGCTATTTTCCGCCGGTCAATGCGAAGAACTCGCAGCACCGGAAGTTTAAGCTTAGTATACCCTCTGGCGGAACCTGAACGTTACGCTCACGCACGTTTATTCTTTCATAGAATTAAGAGAGCTATGGCCGAAGATCAAAACCAAAGACCTCTTAAGGATTTCGCTCAACCATCTAATGAAGAACCTAGTTCTAGTATTGTAAACCCAACCATCCCAGCTAATAATTTTGAACTTAAACCATCCCTGTTGCAACTAGTGCAACAGAGACAATTCACAGGTCTCGCTACTGAGAACCCAAACCAACATTTAAAAATATTTCTTCAATTAGCAGACACTTTTAAAACCAATGGAGCTTCTTCTGAGGCAATACGTTTAAGATTATTTCCTTTTTCCCTCAGAGATAAAGCCCTATCATGGTTAGATTCCCTTCCACCCAATTCCATTACGACTTGGGATAACCTTAAAAGAGTTTTTCTTGCTAGATATTTTCCCCTGAGTAAGACCGCCGTTCTTCGAAACCATATAACTAGATTTACCCAAAACCAAGGAGAATCGTTGTTCAAAGCTTGGGAGAGATATAAAGAGTTGTTACGAGCATGCCCACATCATGGCTTAGAAAATTGGTTAATCATTCAAACCTTCTATAATGGACTTCATTACAACACAAAGATGACCATCGACGCTGCCGCAGGCGGTGCTCTGATGAACAAACCTTATCCTGAAGCTAGTGCCCTCATTGAAGATATGGCTCAAAACCATCAATCATGGGGAGTCGAACGAGCAACAGTTGAGAAGAAGGAAGCCCAAGGAGGAGTGCATGAACTAAGTTCTATAGACATGATGCAAGCTAAAATGGATGCATTAGCCCTTAAGGTCGAGCATATGTGCATAAACCCGAATACTGTAGCAGCAGTTTCGTCGGATTGTGAGATATGTGGAACCAAAGGACACCAATCTGCAGAGTGCAGTCTATTAAATGAAACCCACTCTGAGCAAGTGAATTACACCCAAGGGAACCCATACTCGAATACCTATAACCATGGATGGAGGAATCATCCGAACTTCACATATAAAAACAATAACCCAATCCAAAATAATGCACCTCCGAGACCTAGTTATCAAGCCCCTAGATCAAATCAACCTATGCAACCTGTGCCACCAAAGCCGAGCCTTGAGAAAATTACGGAAAATTTTATCACCGCTCAAACCCAACAAAACAAGGAGTTCATGAACCAAAACATTCATGTTAACGAATTGATTACTCAGTTAGGAACCAAGGTTGACCAAATAGTTACTCATACCAAGATGCTTGAAACCCAGATCTCTCAGGTAGCTTTAAACCAAACCCCTCAGACTACACCTGGAGGACAATTTCCTGGACAACCTCAACAAAATCCAAGAGGACAAGCCAATGCCATTACCCTACGAAGCGGGAACGCTTATGATGAGCCACCAAACCCCAGATTGAGTGAATCCAAAACTTCTAAGGAATGTACCAAACCCATGAACGAAGTAAAGGAACCAGAGGAAACTGAAAACCAGGAAGGTCGAGAGAAAGGCGAAGAACCTAAAGATAAAACTTACGTACCACCCCCGCCATATAAACCACCTATACCATATTCACAAAGACTCAAACAAACCCAGATAAATAAACAGTATCAAAAATTTATTAAAGTTATAGAAAAGCTTCATGTAGAAATCCCTTTCACAGAAGCCATCACCCAAATACCTTCTTATGCAAAGTTTCTCAAAGACATCCTTACCAACAAACGTAGACTTGACGATCCGAAGCCTTTGGAATGTAATGCTATTTCCGAGGACAATTTCCTGGAAATTTCTCCATTCCTTGCCTTTTGGGTAATCATGTCATCGAAAAAGCTCTTCTAGACTTAGGAGCTAGTGTGAGCTTAATGCCTTTAGCAGTTTGTGAGAGGTTAAACTTAGGAGAATTACAACCCACTAAGATGTCACTTCAGTTAGCCGATAGATCTGTTAAGTATCTTATAGGCATTTTAGAAGATGTTCCTGTTAGGATAGGTCAGTTATTTATCCCTACTGATTTTTTTGTCATGGACATCAAAGAGGACAATGATATACCAATCCTTCTAGGTAGACCGTTCTCATCGACTGCAGGAGCCATAATAGATGTCAAGAAAGGAAAGTTGACATTTGAAGTAGGTGACGAGAAAATAGAATTTATACTTTCGAAATTTCTTATGGCACCTGTGATGGGAGATTCATGTTATGCCTTAGATATCATTGATGAATGTGTTAGAGAATTAGAACAAAAAGAAATTATAAAAACAATCAAGTTACCATCAACTCTCATAAGGGAAGATGATGACTTTAAGAAACCCTACATCGATGATAACCTTTACGAATGTTTATCCCTTACCCCAGATCCTATGACATGCCCTAAGAAACCAACCTTAGAACTTAAGGAATTGCCTAAGAACCTGAGATATGAGTTCCTCGATGAAAAGATGAATCGTCCAGTTATAGTTAGTGCTACCTTGAGCCAAGAGGAAACGAACCAACTTTTAGACGTTTTACGAAGATATCCCTCAGCCTTAGGATATAATATCTCTGACCTGAAAGGTATAAGCCCATCCGTATGCATGCATCGGATTTCGCTCGAAGAAGATTCAAAACCCTCTAGGGAACATCAGAGAAGGATAAACCCTATAATGAGTGATGTTGTTAAAAAGGAAGTTCTTAAGTTACTTGAGGCAGGTATCATCTACCAGATCTCGGATAGTAAGTGGGTGAGCCCTGTGCATGTAGTACCTAAAAAAGGAGGCATCACAGTCGTGCAAAACAATAAAGGCGAACATGTAGCAAAACGTTTAGAAGGAGGATGGCGGATGTGTATAGACTATAGAAAATTAAATAAAGCAACTAGGAAGGATCATTTCCCTTTACCATTTATAGACCCGATGTTGGAGCGTCTAGCCAGACACTCTTACTTCTTCTATCTAGATGGATACTCTGGATTCTTCCAAATACCTATCCACCCCGAAGATCAAGAAAAAACTACCTTTACATGCCCTTATGGAACCTTTGCCTACAGACGAATGTCGTTCAGCCTCTGTAATGCCCCAGCTACTTTTCAGCGCTGCATGATGTCAATCTTTGCAGATTACCTAGATGGTATCATGGAAGTGTTTATGGACGATTTCTCGGTTTGTGGATTTGATTTCCATAATTGTCTTTCTAACCTTGAGAAAATCCTGGAGAGATGCGTGGAGGTAAACCTCATGCTAAATTGGGAAAATGTCATTTCATGGTAACCGAAGGAATAGTTTTAGGACATATAGTTTCCGAAAAAGGTATAGAGGTAGATAAAGCTAAAATAGAAGTTATAGAAAACCTAAAACCACAAAAACCATCAGAGAAGTCCGAAGCTTTCTTGGACACGCTGGATTCTATCGGCGTTTTATTAAGGACTTCTCCAAAATCACCAAACCTTTAACTGGACTTTTAATGAAAGATGTTGAATTCATTTTTGATGAAAAATGTAATGATGCATTTAATCTTTTAAAGCAAGCGTTAGTAACGACACCCATTATGAAACCACCTGATTGGTCGGAACCTTTTGAGATAATGTGTGATGCTAGTGATTATGCAGTTGGAGCTGTTCTAGGACAAAGGAAAGATAAAAAATTACATGCCATTTATTATGCCAGTAGAACCCTAGATGCTGCCCAACTTAACTACGCAACAACTGAAAAAGAATTACTCGCTGTAGTTTTCGCTATAGACAAATTTAGATCTTATCTAGTAGGAGCAAAAATTATAGTTTACACCGATCATGCTGCCATTCGTTACCTATTAAGTAAAAAAGATGCCAAGCCCAGATTACTCCGATGGATTCTATTACTACAAGAGTTTGATTTAGATATAAGAGATAAAAAAGGCACTAAAAATGTAGTAGCCAATCACCTTTCTAGGTTAGAACATCTAAAACCTGAACTAGTACCCATAAATGATGATTTTGCCTATGATAGACTGATCGCTAGAGTAGAAACCATTGAAGATAATAACCTAGATCCTTATGAGCACTCCCAAAATTCCTTAGCAATAAGTAACATACCCTGGTATGCAGACTTCGTTAATTACCTAGTTGCTGATATAGTACCCCCTGATCTTGACTACCACCGCAAGAAGAAATTCTTCCACGATGTGAGAAACTTCTATTGGGATGAACCGCTCCTTTTCAAAAGGGGTAAAGATGGAATTTTTTGCCGTTGCGTTCCGGAAGAAGAGGTAAATAATATTATCGAGCATTTTCATTCTGCACCTTATGGTGGACATGCGAGCACATCTAAGACATACGTCAAGATTCTTCAAGTTGGCCTATTCTGGCCTACCATGTGGCGAGATGTCTATGCTTGCATTGTCAAGTGTGATAGATGCCAACGCACTGGAAACATTTCAAGGCATGATGAAATGCCTCTAAGAAACATTCAGGAAGTAGAACTCTTTGACGTATGGGGTATAGATTTCATGGGACCTTTTCCACCATCCTTAGGAAACAGGTATATCTTAGTAGTTGTAGACTATGTATCTAAGTGGATTGAAGCTATAGTTGCACCCACAAACGACACTAGGGTAGTAATCAAACTATTTAAAAACTATATATTCCCTAGATTTGGAACACCACGTTTAGTCATAAGCGATGGAGGATCACACTTTATATCGAGAATATTTGACAAACTTTTAAGAAAATATGGAGTTAGGCATAGAGTAGCAACACCATACCACCCACAAACTAGTGGCCAAGTAGAAGTATCTAATAGGGAGATAAAACAAATCCTAGAGAAAATTGTTTCTATTTCTAGGAGAGACTGGTCTCAGAAGCTTCAAGAAGCATTATGGGCCTATAGAACCGCTTTCAAAACCCCTATAGGAATTACTCCTTATCAACTAGTTTATGGAAAATCCTGTCACTTACCGTTCGAATTAGAGCATAAGGCCTATTGGGCCATTAAAACTTTGAATTTAGACTACCTAGCCGTTGGAGAAAAGCGGACCCTAGACATTCATAAATTAGAAGAACTTAGGCAATCGGCCTACGAGAATGCAAAAATATATAAAGAGAGGACAAAAGCCTATCACGACAAAAGAATAATAAAGAAAAATTTCAATATAGGAGATCTTGTTCTCCTTTTTAACTCTAGGTTACGACTCTTCCCTGGAAAGCTACGTTCAAGATGGACTGGTCCTTTCGAAGTATCCAAGATTCTGAGATCCGGAGCCGTAGAAATCAAGAACGATACCTGTAGTCCATTCATTGTAAATGGACAAAGACTGAAACTCTACGAAGGAGGAGACATTCTGTAACACCTCAAAATTTGCCCTCCTCTCTTGGGACTAGCATTAACATATTTGCATGTCATTTTAGGTCATTAGGCATTTCATATTGCATATCATGTGATTACATTGTGCCATCCATCTTCCCAAGTCTTGATCAGAAGATGAGGAAGTCAGAGGGTGCAAGCCTAGGGTTTACTGACTGATCATGGCCATCTGAGGATTGGGCCGTGAATTAGGGTTTCAGGATTCTCAAGGGTATTGGTCTTCATATTGATTGAATTGATGCATCATCATCATCATGGGTGGATGTCATCAGAAGATTGAAGAAGATTCCTTGAGATTAGGGTTTTGACCACTGGCCAACCCTAATCAATTGTGTTGGGTCAGTCATGGTTTAGTCAGGAGATGAGGTTCATGTTGGCTATGAGGATCATGTTGTGATTAAATGGTGATTATTGAGGCTAGGGTGTCACCCTTGAGCCATTTCAGTTGAAGACTGGGGTTCAAATTGATCTGTGCATTGCCAAATTCATCTGTCAGATGAAAAGTCAACTGTGGTCAACTGTACATGATCTGATGGATTTGGAGGTGAAAACAAGTTAGACACACTTCATTCATGTTGGAACAAGTGTTATATGACATCTCAAAGCTTAAGAATGAAGAAAATCAAGTCAGGACAAAAACTGCCAAAAATAGCAGGTGACTTGTAACTGAAGTTTCCAAAAATGGAAAGTTTTTTGACCTCAAAAACAGATGTCCAAGGAAGCTTCAAATGAAAAATTGTTCAACATGACAGATGTAGATCTTGTTCTTACCTTTCCAAAAAGTCCAAGAACTTGAAAATCCAATGTACGGTTTGCAAAATATGGCTCAGTGAATTTCAAAAAAGACCCGTAATCAGGAGGTCATAACTACCACATACTTTGTCCAAATTGCAAGTTCTTTATATGCACAAACTCCATTTGATATGTACTTTGAGGGTGCATCATTGGATTTGTTCAAAAATGGCCAAGGCAAAAAGTCACTTTTCAACTGGACAGCTGAATTGGACCAGGGGCAAAATTGTCCAAAAGTCAAAATATTGGGAATTTTTGAATGGGACTTTTTCCAACACCTCAGGAATGGCATTTTAAGTGTGTTTGAATATTCATTTCATGGTTAATGCACATGGTTTGAGTTTTGTCTTGAAAAATGGAAATGACAAAAATGGACATTTTGCAAATACATGGTGAGTTTGAGAAATACATGACCAATTGCAATGGGAATTGTTTCTACACTTCACATATGGTGTTTTGGACCTGTTGGAACCAATTGTGAGCTGGCATGTGCTGTCATTGTGTATGGACCAATTTGCCCTCATTTGCAAAATTACAATTTCACTAATTAAGCCAAAATGCTAATTAACATGATTAGTGATGGATTAAGCTACCATATATATTCATAATCACTCCATAATCATAACAGAAAATCACTTTTACCAAGATTGGATCTCAAACTTTCCAAATTCTCAAGTTTTCTCTCAAAATCTCAAGAACACCATAAACACAAAACTTCATCAAACTTCATCAAATCTCAACCAATTTTCGAGATTCTTTTTGCATTCATCTCCTCTCATCAATATCTCAATCTGTTTTGGAAATTGGAGGAGGAAAAGCTTCAAATCGTGGCTGTCAAAGAAGCATCATCCATGGTGAAATGATGAATTCGCGCGCTAGAAGCTCTTGCAATCGCATCTAACCGTTCCATTTGTCTTCCTCATCATCCTACTGCAACTGTTTGAAGGAATTAAAGCTCAAGAACAACGAAATCACCGCTGCCATTACAGGTTTGAGAAATTTCGAATCTCATGTTTTGCCAAATTGCTATGTGCATTCTATAGTTCACTTCATGTAGAGCACGGTGATAGTTTTAGAATTTCAAATGATGAACCGTAGGCTGAGAAATCTTGATTTGAAGTTATGAACACAAACCCTAACCTCTTCGATTCGTTTGATTTAGGAATTGTTAGGTTGCAATAGGTTGATATTTAGATTGTGCTCGATTAGACGGTTCGAACGGTTACTCGCATGCCAATTTTCGTTAAGTTTTGGTGTTCATCATGTTTACGCCGTTTCTGGAAAATCTGGGAAGAAGACGATAGATTTCTGGAATTTGAGAGTGTTTGATCCATAAAACCGTTCAAATTTTCAAACGCGGTGTTTCCCGCTCCCGCCATTGCTTATTTACAAAACTGCCATTGGCTATTTCAATTGATTTGTTTAATTATTAAAAAATACATAACACCTTTAAAAAATTCATAAAAAATAGTAGAAAAATCATAAAATTATGGAGATTTTTCCCTTGACTTTGTTGACTTGTGTAGGATTTTTTTGACCTATTGGTCAAAGTTGTGCTTGGCAAATATTTTATTTGGCATAGGCTTTTCTAATGTATGTTCATTTTTGATACACTTTGCCAATTGTTTCATGAAATACTCATATCATAAAATAAATGGCTGAAAATTTTTGTGGTGGTTCTTGACTCATTGAGGATTATTTATATGTAAATTTCATGAATTTTTGATACCTGGTTAGAGAGCAGCAAATTCTGGAACTTAGGTGTGACAATTTGTGTCACACCTCTTGATGTCAACTTGTTGAATTTAATTGGATGACCTATGCATGTTGGAATTGGCTGAAATTTTGCATGATGACTTGTTGACATGTTAGGATGCTTGATGAATTTTTGTGGAATTGTTCGTTGCATTTTCAATTTAATCTTGATTTTTCATTTCTGGTTGTTGAAATTGCAAGCTCATGTGATACATGTTGGTAGATTGATTGGGAAATCCTCATATTGTATTGTATAATCATGAAATTTGACATGCATGAACTAGACACATGTTAGGACCTCCCTGTTTTGGTCTCATCCATTTCTTTTTTGTTTTCAATGAGATATGAATTTTTGAAGTGGATGTATGTATTGATGTTGTGATTTGGAGCCTATGATTGTGTCTGTTTTTGTTGATTTTCATTGGCATGGTTCCCTTTGCCCAATTAAGCTCAAATTTGACATGGTAGACCTTGATTGACCCCTGTTTAGGTGTATTTAATTTGAGAATTTTTGGATGTGTTTTGGTATGGATTTGAGTGCAATAATTCTGTTTGCATGTTTGATGCTTCATTTGAACCAATGTGGATTGTTTTGTGCATAGAATGAGCATAATGGATGATGTAAACATGAGACCAATGATGTTTGCTCTTGTTTGATGTTAATTTGAGTTGTGATTGTGAATGCCTTGCTGTTTTAACTTTTTTGTTGCTTTTGGACCCTAGGCTTGGCCTAGTGGTCTAGTTGCTAATATTTGCTTGATTTTTCAGGATCAAAAGCATAAGGCACATGGAGAATGATGCAAATCAATTTTAATTGATGTTGTTGATGTTTGTACACTAACATAACATTGTTTTGTAGGTGTTGGAGCTTGGGCTTAAGCCTTGAGCTTGCTTTGTGTTGTATTGTTTAAACTGTTTGATTGTTTGCTGTACAATTTGTCTGATTGAATACTGACTGAGTTTGATTGTTTCCAGGTACTTTAGTTGCTCAGTTCCTTGTGAACTATTGCTTTGCTTTGCTTAAGCAACTTGCATTTGAGGTATAACCTTCTTACTTCATGTAGTCTGGAGACCCGGCTGTTACCGGGTCGGGCAAATAAATGTCTGAAGTCCTCCTTAAGAGGCAATGCTTGTGGTTGTTTATTTTTAAGCCCAAGCAGGTGAAAGTCCTTTAAATAAGGCAATTGGTGGAAGGTAGGGACAAGCAGTCTGTCCCCCACTATTCAGTTGAGTCTTCTCCTTGCTCCCATTACATGGTTGTAGCATTGAGATCAAAAGCCCAAGATCCGTGCAGTGCACATTGAGTCAGAGTCATCGAGTATAGAAGGGTTCCCCTATTCTGGACCCATGCTCATTTGTCAGCTCTCCCTGGTTAGGGATAAGAGCTGTGAGGTCTGATCCTCACTTCACCTTTTCATCTGCTTCACCTTAGCCTCGTAATGGCAAGGTTAAGAGCAAACACAGCCTGTACAGACGATTGCTTAGGCAGTCAAACCTGATTGATTGAGCCCCCTTGTTTGGCTATAGTGCGTGTTATGTGGATATCTGGTTGACATGCTTGTTTGAGATACCTGTTCTCATTTGATGATATATGATTGTATGCTTGTGTGCTAGCTTCTTTCCTGGTTAGGTTAGTTTGCTTATGCAAGTAGGATAGAAAACCGAACTTAGGGTTAACGATGCATGACAACATTAGGCTCGAGTCTCAGCTCCCTAGTTGTGTATCTTTCCCCGGTTTCTGGTTAGCAATTTAGTCCCTTTCAGGGGAACTACATCGCCCTGATCCTCGTTCCAGACGAGGTATGTAGGCAGGTGGTCGTGCGAGACCACTCCGGGCAACCTTTTTCTTTTTTGCGTGTGTTTACATGTTATCTGGCTGTATGTTTGGGTTCGGATGCCGACGTAAGCCCAGTGATTGGCTGTCGGGCTCCATGTTTGCCCTTTTGAGTGAGTTTTGGTTCGGATGCTGACGTAATTCCATCCAGTGGTTGTCGGGCTCCATGTTTGCCACCCATCTTGTTTGATTGTTTTGTGTTGTTTGGCGTGCGTAAGCCGAACTACAGTGGCTCTGATTCTTGTTCAGACAAGATATGTAGGCATAAGGTGCGATACCTTATCGAGCTCGTTCCTCTTAACCCCACCTGCGTTCCCTGTGTATGTGTGTGATGTTTAGCAACCTATTCTTTATTCTAGGACGTGGATCCCTAGGAGTACCTAGGACGTGAGGGGTGCTAATACCTTCCCCTCGCGTAACCGACTCCCGAACCTTTTCTCTCTGGTCGCGAGACCATGTCTTTCCAGGTTTCTCTGAGCGTTTCCTTTCCCTATCTTGGGATAAATAACGCGCAGTGGCGGCTCTGTGTGTTTTTATTTTCGAGTCTCGCCGGTTGGTTTTTCGCAGGATGCGACCAGCTGGCGACTCTGCTGGGGATAACCGGATGTAGACCTATGCTGGTCCATCGTCCCTAAGCGAGTCCTTCCTAGCGTTCTAGGATTAGTTTAGGTTGCTTGTTTGTGTTATTTATTGCATTTATTATTCTAACTAGTGTGTATATATTTGCATTAAATACTTGCATGCATCATACTATCATGTTGTTGCCGTCCTCATGCAGGTGGTTCCTCTGTTTGGGGGTGGGTGTTCTGAGTGGGGCTAAAACCCAGGCCCGAGTATACACCTAGGACTAGTGTGGTCTCACGTTGCCTCTTTCATGTTAAGTCAACATGTGCCTGGCGGCGTGATGTACCACAAGCCAGACGAGGTTCATTTGATAGTGCTTTCCTCTGTGGAGTATCCACTTTGGTTTAGTTACGTCTTCTGAGCTATTGACTCTGGTGACCGATCATTTCCCGGATCTTTGGTTTAGACGATCTTAAGGGAGCTACAATGGCACACCCGAAAGGGCAAACCCATTGAGTATCTCTGCCCGATTGTCGAGACTATTGTCCGCCTTAGGATGACCCGTTTAGAATTTACCTGTGAGGGGAGGGTGATTCTTTCAGATGCGTGTTCAGATGGTGACTTTTTGATCTGTGATTCAGAGACATATTTATAAGTCGGATTTATGGTCATTTATTGTCGTGACGCCGGAGTGCTGTCCGTGGACATTTATCAGTGGGGATCCGTTTATTTCAGGATTCCCCGGGCCGAGTTATTTATCAGTGGGGATCCGTTTATTTCAGGATTCCCCGGGCCGATTCAGATGATGATGGGTATCTGCTCAGAGATTGATGATGATGATGATGATGATGATGTATCTGTCTTCCGTTTATTTCGGAACCCATAAGTCGGATTGGTGGTTACTTGTTTCCTCAGATGGTTATGATCAGTTCAGAGATCAGGCTTCAGTGCAACAGATGATTGGAGGACTTGGAGGATGGCCCAGTGCATTGCATACATCTGCATCATTCTCATTTTGCATTCATCTGCACCAGACTTACGTCTAGCCATATGGGGAGTATGATGGATTGAGAATCTGGTTGAGAGACATCTTGAATTTCAGAATCTGGATGTCAAAATGTTATCTGTCTCGATGAAACCAGAATCAAAAGACAGAATCTTCCTCATATGGACAGACGTTGCATTCATGCATATTAACCTGTTTGCTGTTTTGCAGGAATCATTGCTCGTACTCGCAGAACCGTACCTTTGCACTCAACACGCCCTCACAGATATTACACCAGGCGCAATACTCCCAGACTGATGGATCCTCCCAACGCTGACATCCTCGAACTGAAAGAGAAGATGGGAGAGCTGATCAATGTCATGCAAGAGTTCGCCTTGGGGCAGAAAGTAATTGCCGAAAAGGTGGGGAGGATTGAAGACTGGCTGAAGATGGGGAACATGCAAGGAAACGCTTCATCGTCTGGACCGAAGAAATCTTTTGGTAATGACCAGCACAAGGATGAGGGTGAATCGAGTGCTGTGTATACTCAACGCGGACCCAGTAGGGACCTTTACTACCAGCACACCGCTGCGGTAACTATTCCTGCTGACAATCAGCCTGCACAACAGCAACAGCAGCGTCAGCCATTTCAGCGGAGGTCTCCGAGGGTAGGATATCCAGTCAGGAGGAGGATGAGTGATCGGCATTTTGACAGGCCGCCTGTGACATACTCTGTCCTATTGAAAAAGCTGAAAGATATGGGGCTGGTACAGTTGAGGACTTTGGCACCTATGGGACTTGATCAAAGGCCAGCCAATTTTGATGAAAATGTCAAATGTGAATTCCATTCGGGTGCTCCCGGGCACAGTGTAGAGGACTGCAAAGCTTTTAAGCACGTAGTCCAAGACCTGGTGGATTCCAAGGCCCTCAATTTTACATTGTCATTGAATGCTGATGCCAATCCCATGCCGGCGCATGGACAGGCGATGGTGGGTGCAATTGCTGAAAATTCAGATCGCGCCTGTGCGGTAGGTGGAGAGACTGACAGTGACTGCAAGTTCAGTGGTTGGATAAAGCCGTGCGTACCAGAGAACTGGAAGGCCTAACAGATCAGCACTGCCACTCATCCGGAAGAGTAATGATTTCTGTTTTGATTTTATTTGCATGAAAGCCTTGCGTGTTGCCCGACACGTAATGGTTCATTGTAAGGGCCACCTCATGTTTAAATTTGCATTTTCTGCATCATTAATAAATGGATGTTTTTCAGTCAAAAAGCGGTGTTCCCTGTTTTTCATTTATTTTTGCAGTTTTAAAAAAAACAAATAAAAATGGCAATGTTTATTTTCATTTTTCTTTTTTAATTTGTCTCGTCCCAAAGTCAAAAGTAATTCTCCGGATCTCGTTGACAACAATTTGGTTACACCCTCATATGACTTCGACAATCCGAGCAATCAGGCTGAAGAAGAGGGCGAAGAAGATTGTGATCTGCTGGAATTAACCAGGATGTTAAAACCAGAGGAGAAGGTGATTCAGCCGCACATGAGGAGCGGATTGAGGTTGTTGTTCCAAGCACCGTCGAGGTCAGGAAGGAAATAGACAAATGAGGCCGCTTCGGAGGCGAATCGAGAGCAGAATGGTAGCCTTGTTGAAAGAGCATGAGGATGCTTCGCCTAGTCATGTCAGGATATGCCGGGTCGGATACCAATGTCATTGCGCACAGGCTGCCATGGAAAGGAGACTGTCCTCCAGAGAAGCGAAACGCCAGTGCCTATATCAGGAGAGCCATGGTGACTTTGTTTCATGATATGATTCATCATGAAATTGAATGCTATGTTTGATGACATGATAGCAAAGTCCCAAACAGAAGAGGGGCATTTGGTAGATTTGGCCAAGTTGTTTGACCGGTTGAAACAATTCAAACTGAGGTTGAATTCAAGTCAGTGCACTATCAGAGTGCAATCCGGTAAATCGTTGGGGTTCGTTATAAGAGAGGAATCGAGGTTGATCCTGCTAAAAATAAAAAAAAAAAAAAAAATAAAAAAAAAAAACGACAACAAAATGCCTGAACCGAGAACAGAAAGAGAGGTTCGTGGTTTCATGGATAGATTGAACTACCTGTCATGGTTCACATCTCATCTAACAGCCACGTGCGAACCTATATTCGAGATGTTGAAAAAAAGAAAGATCAAACGGTCAGGTGAAATAATGATTGCCAAGGGGCATTGAAAAATAAAAGGATAAGTTGCAGGAACCTCTGATTCCGATGTCTCCTATGGAAAGAGACTGTTAATCTGGTACTTAGGAGCCTTCGAGGGGTCTACGAGGTGTATTGGGTCAGCATGACGCGTCTTGTCGAAAAGAGTATGCAATTTACCTTAGCAAAAAGTTTGTCGACTGTGAAACAGTACTCTCACTGTTCGAAAAAACTTGATGTACTTTGGCATAGGCTGCTCGCCGACTGAGACAGTATATGCTGGTTCATGCCACTTTGTGGATTTCAAGATGGATCCGATCAAGTATGGGTTTGAGAATCCAGCATCGACCGGACGGGTTGCGAGAAGAGCAAAAGAATATTGACTAATTTGTGATGCTCTCAGAAAGCAACCAAGGGGTGTATTGTCTGATTACATCTCTCCGCAACCCATTGAGGATTATCAACCGATGAAGTTCGAAGTCCCTGATGAGGACATCTCGAGGTGCTCTAATCGAAAGATTGAGAGTAACCGATCCCGGAGGAAGGGCCTGACCCCAAATCCGAACGGATTCTGATGTCTGATGGGGAGGTTAAGGTGAATAAGTTTTGGTTGCCCGGATTAGCATTTGAATGCACCAACGATGGTGGCTGAATACGAAGCTTGTATCCTGGGTATTGAACTCCGATGCGCACATCTACTGGGGCAACTCCTTTCTCACTGGTATATGGAATGGAGGCTGTATTACCTGTTGAAGTTCAGATGCCCTCTTTAAGAGTCCTGAGGGACGTAAAATTGCAAGAGGCTGAACGGGTAAGGACCCGGTATGAAGAGTTGAGCCTGATTGAAGAAAAGAGGCTAGCCGCCATCTGTCATGGGCAGTTGTACCAACAACGGATGAAGCGTGCTTTTGACAAGAAGGTGCGACCTCGGGTATATCACGTAGGTGATATGGTGCTGAAAAGGATCCTTCCTCCTCAAAACGATCGAAGGGGCAAATGGACACCGAATTATGAAGGTCCATTCGTGGTCAAGAAGGTTTTCTCTGGCGGAGCCTTGTTGTTAACGACCATGGATGGCGAGGATTTTCCATCCCCTGTGAATGCGGACGCAGTTAAAAAATACTTCGTATAAATTGACCCGCTGGACGAAAAGAATAAAATAGTCCAGGCAAAAATGGGCATCCCGGCGAACCAAAAACAGAAGGAAAGGTTCGGGCAAAAATTAGGGATATAGATGAAAAAATGTACACCCGGCAAGTCGAAGACCTGAAAAGGCAACTTGGGCAAAAAGGGGTATCCCGGTGGACTGAAAACCCGAAAGGGCGGTCCAGACAAAAGAGGGATTGAAACGAACAACTGCGTCTAGCATGATCGTTTGCGCTTTGGTTAAAGCATCATGGATAATACCCGGTAGGGATCAGTTGGAAACGTCTTGTTCAGAAGGCAGAAAGCATGGAGAGTCTGAGGACATATGGGGTGTAACCGAGTTGGAACTCGATGAGATTACGGGTTTCACATTGCCATTAGGATAGATTTTTCCTTTTGAGTGCAATTACCTCTTTTCAGGAATTGTTTCCTTTGTATTGCTCCTTTGAGCCACACACTTTTCCAATCAATAAAATGCACATTCAGTCAAATAATTTTGTTTTTGTTTTTCATAACCGCTTTGATTGCAAAAACATCCGATTATTTTTGATAAAGAATTTTGCATTTTAAAACATACAGGTGTCCTTCCAATGCATGTTTATAAGATTGAAAGCTTGAAATCTTATTTGGAAGGTTGAGTGACTCAAGTGTTGAAATCTTGACACGCCTGGGGCACGGTTTTATCTGACGATCTGTTTTGCAGGTACTGTTAGATATTTTCACTCACTTGCAGGTTGTGATGTGGAAGCTTTGTCACAGATCCCCAGAGAGTTCGCTCAGGAACGAATGAATATGAAAGAATGACGGTGACGTTGAGGCGTGCGACGATCCTTGATGATAATCAAGAAGACTCTTCAAAGTCGGAAGATTGGAAAGTATGTAATTCCCTGCAGAGCCCGATCAGGGACGAGTGCGTGAGGAGGAACGGAGGGGCGACGAGAGACGTCCGACGACCTTTGGAATTAACCAAGAAGACTCTTCAAAATCGAGAAATCGAATTTCTGTATAAATCCCAGGAGTACGTCTCTCGTCGAGCGCGGAGCGACTTGGAATACAAGATGATGGAGCAGAAAAGGTCCAGACGAGTCTGGGAATTCTCAAAAGTGGAAAACTGATACGAGATTGGAAGGTGGATACCGTGGTTCGACGAGTCGACGGGTGTTCTGTACCAACTTTTCTCATTTCCCAGCTAAGTCCCCAAGCAGAGTCATAGGACTAGCTCCCCAGCAGATCCAAGGTCTGTAACTTCTCCAGCCGAGTCAAGATGGTTGTCCCCGGCAGGTTTAAAATGGTGTTTCCTCAGCGGCCAGGCCAGAAGGTTGTTACTCCCCGAGTGGAGCGGGTCTTTTTCAAAGAAATATATCTCCAACAGTGTTCATCCTACCAGTGGATTGAACAAGTTCCCGTAGCGGACGGATTTCTGCATCCCCAGCCGAGGGTATCCTACATGTGGATTGATTGGGTCCTCCCCAGCGGAGTAGTTGTCGTTCCCCTAGCAGGGTCTGGATGGTATTCCCCCAGCAGGTTGAAGATTGCTCTTTTCCCCAGCGGGAGTATCTGTGAGGGTTCCCAAAGCAGAGTTGGGATCTATATCCCCAGCAAGTCAAAGACTGTGGTATTCCCACAGAGTGCAGTGAAGGATCTGTATCCCCAGCATGTCCTCGAGAGGGTGGGGTGCAAAGGAGGTATTCCCCAGCATGTCCTCGAGAGGGTTGGGTGCAAAGGATCTGTATCCCCAGCAAGGGTTGTCTATTTCCTAGCAGCAGTGCTATCCCCGGCAGGGTGGAAATCGGAGCAGTGGCGAGTTCCTCAGCAGAGAGTCTCGTTTTCCCCAGAAAATTCCCTTGAGGGGGATATTTTTATGCATTCATCATGTAGAATAAGCATTGCATATTGCATAGAAAAATAAATAATCGCGTAGCATTTCCATAATTATGGAGCATTACGCAGAAGAAATCAAGCATGCATCATTGCAAACGTCAGCTAGTCTCAAGCCGTGGTTACTGTTTGAGAGGTATTTTGCCCGAAAATGAAAGTGTTACTCCGAGTAGTATAGCCTCATGATTGGATCACAGGTATTGTCCCAGTGGTACGACACTGGAGAAGACTCCTTCCGTCGGACGGAGATGGAAAAGGGATGTATTCAACGCAACCCAAACTGTGGTTACCGCTTGAAGATTTGGGGTTCACCAAAGGTGAAGATGTTACTCTGAGGAGATTAGCATCACAACGTCAGATCAGCAATGTTCCCCAGTAGTGCGATATTGGAGGAAATGTTCCCGTCGGACAGAGATGGGGATACAGTCAGAAGACGTTACGCGATCAGCGCGATTCAAGCCGTGATTACCGCTTGAGGTTTGGTTTTGTCTGACAGCGAAGACGATGCTCCGAGGAGTTCAGCATTGTGAGTTTGGAACCACCGTTTCTTCCCAGACATCAGTAAGTGTTTGGTCGATCATTGTTTGATGTCTGTCCGCATCATTGTTTGATGTCTGTCCGCATCATTGTTTGATGTCTGTCTGCATCATTGTTTGATGTCTGTCCGCATCATTGTTTGATGTCTGTCCGCATCATTGTTTGATGTATGTCCGCATCATTGTTTGATGTCTGTCCGCATCATTGTTTGATGTCTGTCCGCATCATTGTTTGATGTCTGTCCGCATCATTGTTTGATGTCTGTCCGCATCATTGTTTGATGTCTGTCCGCATCATTGTTTGATGTCTGTCCGCATCATTGTTTGATGTCTGTCCGCATCATTGTTTGATGTCTGTCCGCATCATTGTTTGATGTCTGTCCGCATCATTGTTTGATGTCTGTCCGCATCATTGTTTGATGTCTGTCCGCATCATTGTTTGATGTCTGTCCGCATCATTGTTTGATGTCATGTCAACATCATTGTTCGGTGCCTGTAAACATCGAGTTTCCTCCGGTCATTGGTTAATGTCTGGTCGAGCTTTTTTTTGGTGTCAGTAAACATCATCGTCCGATGTTCAGTAAACGTCGAGTTTCTTCCCAGTCATCAGTCAGTGTCTGGTTGAAGGTGTACCCTCTGACGTGTTGCCCTTAGAGTGGTGATTAGTGAAGTTTCCGACTATCAGGTTGAAGCACTTATGGTATTCAGGCCAGTTTTTCGGAGTTCAGACCGAAGTGGTTTTCGGACCAGGTAGAAGAAGAGAAAATTTTCGGGGTTCAAGAAAAGCAAAAAAAGAATGAGAATCCCGAGTGTGTGTGGTGATCAGGCCATGGTTATCCCTGTGTTACCATTTATTTTGGTATCCAGGTCGACGTTGTTCAGAGTTTGTTTCTTCGCCGATGCTGACGGGCGTTGTTAATTATATCCCATCAGAGTGCAAATTGTTCGTCTGTTCTTGGTATTCAATCACTCTTCATCCTGATCATCCGAAAGCCGAGGCTATTTCGTATCGACAGGTTCACAGTGGATTGAATAGGGGCAGCTGTAACACCTCAAAATTTGCCCTCCTCTCTTGGGACTAGCATTAACATATTTGCATGTCATTTTAGGTCATTAGGCATTTCATATTGCATATCATGTGGTTACATTGTGCCAGCCATCTTCCCAAGTCTTGATCAGAAGATGAGGAAGTCAGAGGGTGCAAGCCTAGGGTTTACTGACTGATCATGGCCATCTGAGGATTGGGCCGTGAATTAGGGTTTCAGGATTCTCAAGGGTATTGGTCTTCATATTGATTGAATTGATGCATCATCATCATCATGGGTGGATGTCATCAGAAGATTGAAGAAGATTCCTTGAGATTAGGGTTTTGACCACTGGCCAACCCTAATCAATTGTGTTGGGTCAGTCATGGTTTAGTCAGGAGATGAGGTTCATGTTGGCTATGAGGATCATGTTGTGATTAAATGGTGATTATTGAGGCTAGGGTGTCACCCTTGAGCCATTTCAGTTGAAGACTGGGGTTCAAATTGATCTGTGCATTGCCAAATTCATCTGTCAGATGAAAAGTCAACTGTGGTCAACTGTACATGATCTGATGGATTTGGAGGTGAAAACAAGTTAGACACACTTCATTCATGTTGGAACAAGTGTTATATGACATCTCAAAGCTTAAGAATGAAGAAAATCAAGTCAGGACAAAAACTGCCAAAAATAGCAGGTGACTTGTAACTGAAGTTTCCAAAAATGGAAAGTTTTTTGACCTCAAAAACAGATGTCCAAGGAAGCTTCAAATGAAAAATTGTTCAACATGACAGATGTAGATCTTGTTCTTACCTTTCCAAAAAGTCCAAGAACTTGAAAATCCAATGTACGGTTTGCAAAATATGGCTCAGTGAATTTCAGAAAAGACCCGTAATCAGGAGGTCATAACTACCACATACTTTGTCCAAATTGCAAGTTCTTTATATGCACAAACTCCATTTGACATGTACTTTGAGGGTGCATCATTGGATTTGTTCAAAAATGGCCAAGGCAAAAAGTCACTTTTCAACTGGACAGCTGAATTGGACCAGGGGCAAAATTGTCCAAAAGTTAAAATATTGGGAATTTTTGAATGGGACTTTTTCCAACACCTCAGGAATGGCATTTTAAGTGTGTTTGAATATTCATTTCATGGTTAATGCACATGGTTTGAGTTTTGTCTTGAAAAATGGAAATGACAAAAATGGACATTTTGCAAATACATGGTGAGTTTGAGAAATACATGACCAATTGCAATGGGAATTGTTTCTACACTTCACATATGGTGTTTTGGACCTGTTGGAACCAATTGTGAGCTGGCATGTGCTGTCATTGTGTATGGACCAATTTGCCCTCATTTGCAAAATTACAATTTCACTAATTAAGCCAAAATGCTAATTAACATGATTAGTGATGGATTAAGCTACCATATATATTCATAATCACTCCATAATCATAACAGAAAATCACTTTTACCAAGATTGGATCTCAAACTTTCCAAATTCTCAAGTTTTCTCTCAAAATCTCAAGAACACCATAAACACAAAACTTCATCAAACTTCATCAAATCTCAACCAATTTTCGAGATTCTTTTTGCATTCATCTCCTCTCATCAATATCTCAATCTGTTTTTGGAAATTGGAGGAGGAAAAGCTTCAAATCGTGGCTGTCAAAGAAGCATCATCCATGGTGAAATGATGAATTCGCGCGCTAGAAGCTCTTGCAATCGCATCTAACCGTTCCATTTGTCTTCCTCATCATCCTACTGCAACTGTTTGAAGGAATTAAAGCTCAAGAACAACGAAATCACCGCTGCCATTACAGGTTTGAGAAATTTCGAATCTCATGTTTTGCCAAATTGCTATGTGCATTCTATAGTTCACTTCATGTAGAGCACGGTGATAGTTTTAGAATTTCAAATGATGAACCGTAGGCTGAGAAATCTTGATTTGAAGTTATGAACACAAACCCTAACCTCTTCGATTCGTTTGATTTAGGAATTGTTAGGTTGCAATAGGTTGATATTTAGATTGTGCTCGATTAGACGGTTCGAACAGTTACTCGCATGCCAATTTTCGTTAAGTTTTGGTGTTCATCATGTTTACGCCGTTTCTGGAAAATCTGGGAAGAAGACGATAGATTTCTGGAATTTGAGAGTGTTTGATCCATAAAACCGTTCAAATTTTCAAACGCGGTGTTTCCCGCTCCCGCCATTGCTTATTTACAAAACTGCCATTGGCTATTTCAATTGATTTGTTTAATTATTAAAAAATACATAACACCTTTAAAAAATTCATAAAAATAGTAGAAAAATCATAAAATTATGGAGATTTTTCCCTTGACTTTGTTGACTTGTGTAGGATTTTTTTGACCTATTGGTCAAAGTTGTGCTTGGCAAATATTTTATTTGGCATAGGCTTTTCTAATGTATGTTCATTTTTGATACACTTTGCCAATTGTTTCATGAAATACTCATATCATAAAATAAATGGCTGAAACTTTTTGTGGTGGTTCTTGACTCATTGAGGATTATTTATATGTAAATTTCATGAATTTTTGATACCTGGTTAGAGAGCAGCAAATTCTGGAACTTAGGTGTGACAATTTGTGTCACACCTCTTGATGTCAACTTGTTGAATTTAATTGGATGACCTATGCATGTTGGAATTGGCTGAAATTTTGCATGATGACTTGTTGACATGTTAGGATGCTTGATGAATTTTTGTGGAATTGTTCGTTGCATTTTCAATTTAATCTTGATTTTTCATTTCTGGTTGTTGAAATTGCAAGCTCATGTGATACATGTTGGTAGATTGATTGGGAAATCCTCATATTGTATTGTATAATCATGAAATTTGACATGCATGAACTAGACACATGTTAGGACCTCCCTGTTTTGGTCTCATCCATTTCTTTTTTGTTTTCAATGAGATATGAATTTTTGAAGTGGATGTATGCATTGATGTTGTGATTTGGAGCCTATGATTGTGTCTGTTTTTGTTGATTTTCATTGGCATGGTTCCCTTTGCCCAATTAAGCTCAAATTTGACATGGTAGACCTTGATTGACCCCTGTTTAGGTGTATTTAATTTGAGAATTTTTGGATGTGTTTTGGTATGGATTTGAGTGCAATAATTCTGTTTGCATGTTTGATGCTTCATTTGAACCAATGTGGATTGTTTTGTGCATAGAATGAGCATAATGGATGATGTAAACATGAGACCAATGATGTTTGCTCTTGTTTGATGTTAATTTGAGTTGTGATTGTGAATGCCTTGCTGTTTTAACTTTTTTGTTGCTTTTGGACCCTAGGCTTGGCCTAGTGGTCTAGTTGCTAATATTTGCTTGATTTTTCAGGATCAAAAGCATAAGGCACATGGAGAATGATGCAAATCAATTTTAATTGATGTTGTTGATGTTTGTACACTAACATAACATTGTTTTGTAGGTGTTGGAGCTTGGGCTTAAGCCTTGAGCTTGCTTTGTGTTGTATTGTTTAAACTGTTTGATTGTTTGCTGTACAATTTGTCTGATTGAATACTGACTGAGTTTGATTGTTTCCAGGTACTTTAGTTGCTCAGTTCCTTGTGAACTATTGCTTTGCTTTGCTTAAGCAACTTGCATTTGAGGTATAACCTTCTTACTTCATGTAGTCTGGAGACCCGGCTGTTACCGGGCCGGGCAAATAAATGTCTGAAGTCCTCCTTAAGAGGCAATGCTTGTGGTTGTTTATTTTTAAGCCCAAGCAGGTGAAAGTCCTTTAAATAAGGCAATTGGTGGAAGGTAGGGACAAGCAGTCTGTCCCCCACTATTCAGTTGAGTCTTCTCCTTGCTCCCATTACATGGTTGTAGCATTGAGATCAAAAGCCCAAGATCCGTGCAGTGCACATTGAGTCAGAGTCATCGAGTATAGAAGGGTTCCCCTATTCTGGACCCATGCTCATTTGTCAGCTCTCCCTGGTTAGGGATAAGAGCTGTGAGGTCTGATCCTCACTTCACCTTTTCATCTGCTTCACCTTAGCCTCGTAATGGCAAGGTTAAGAGCAAACACAGCCTGTACAGACGATTGCTTAGGCAGTCAAACCTGATTGATTGAGCCCCCTTGTTTGGCTATAGTGCGTGTTATGTGGATATCTGATTGACATGCTTGTTTGAGATACCTGTTCTCATTTGATGATATATGATTGTATGCTTGTGTGCTAGCTTCTTTCCTGGTTAGGTTAGTTTGCTTATGCAAGTAGGATAGAAAACCGAACTTAGGGTTAACGATGCATGACAACATTAGGCTCGAGTCTCAGCTCCCTAGTTGTGTATCTTTCCCCGGTTTCTGGTTAGCAATTTAGTCCCTTTCAGGGGAACTACATCGCCCTGATCCTCGTTCCAGACGAGGTATGTAGGCAGGTGGTCGTGCGAGACCACTCCGGGCAACCTTTTTCTTTTTTGCGTGTGTTTACTTGTTATCTGGCTGTATGTTTGGGTTCGGATGCCGACGTAAGCCCAGTGATTGGCTGTCGGGCTCCATGTTTGCCCTTTTGAGTGAGTTTTGGTTCGGATGCTGACGTAATTCCATCCAGTGGTTGTCGGGCTCCATGTTTGCCACCCATCTTGTTTGATTGTTTTGTGTTGTTTGGCGTGCGTAAGCCGAACTATAGTGGCTCTGATTCTTGTTCAGACAAGATATGTAGGCATAAGGTGCGATACCTTATCGAGCTCGTTCCTCTTAACCCCACCTGCGTTCCCTGTGTGTGTGTGTGATGTTTAGCAACCTATTCTTTATTCTAGGACGTGGATACCTAGGAGTACCTAGGACGTGAGGGGTGCTAATACCTTCCCCTCGCGTAACCGACTCCCGAACCTTTTCTCTCTGGTCGCGAGACCATGTCTTTCCAGGTTTCTCTGAGCGTTTCCTTTCCCTATCTTGGGATAAATAACGCGCAGTGGCGGCTCTGTGTGTTTTTATTTTGAGTCTCGCCGGTTGATTTTTCGCAGGATGCGACACATTCCAGCATACTACTCAAGCCACACCCTAATTGATCCACCGATTCCTACTACTACAGGTGTATAAATTCTAATCGTCAAGCTATTGACGTTAAACAAGCGCTGCGTGGGAGGCAACCCATGGTTTTTCTTTCATTTTACTTTTTCGCATTTATTTAATTTTATTTTTATTTTATCTTATCATATTTTGCATTGAGACTAAAATTTGAATGGTTTGCATTTTTCAGGATCACTTTCTTAACTTTTACAGGATGCAGGATTTCAATGACATGCACGTGGCCTATAGAGATAATGCTTAGAGAGAGCGCTACATACCGCGCACTAGATGTACGAGATGAGAGGAATTGGACCTACGATTTAGATGCCCCACCTGTTTTGAGTCCTCTTCCTCCTAACATTCCTGATGAGGCGGGACATGACACTGATGATAAATATGATCGGAGAGAGAGATCTCCCGTACCCCATGTGTCCCTCCATCATCCTTCACCACCACACACCGCACCATCTTCTTCTTCTGCAGGTACCACTCCTGGCTTCTATATTACAGAGGAGATGTGGCGTGACCACATGGCCAGAGAGCAAAGGCGTGACGACCTACTCTCTACCATCCAGCAACAAATGGCGGATAACATGCACTTCATGCAAGAGTCGCAGCGGAGGACAGACAGGTCCTACGATACTGTTCTACAATCCCTGAAAACGATCACAGATACACAAGCCCGTCAGCAACACTACCACCAGAGACACATGGCACTCATTAAAGCCACTCAAGGTTCCATTATGGGTAACCTTCGAGAGGTGAGGACCGCTCAGGATGCCCTGCAGGCGAGGATGGATCAGAGAGACCGTCGTCGTACCCGATCCCGTCGTCCACCTCAGGATGGCGAGGGCACTAGTGGTCAGCAATAGGTTGTCAGGTAACTCTTCCCTTATCTTATTTCGAAACATTGGGGACAATGTTCGATTTAAGTGTGGGAGGAGACTCTATCGTCTTTTCTTTATTACCTTTCTCGTTTTTTTTCCTTTATCGCTTTTTCTTTACTGTTTTTAGATAGTTTATTTATTGTTATTTCCTTTTAGTTCTTTATTTTGCTTTTTAGTATAATACATGAGTTTGACGAGTCACCAAATATAGTAGATCTTTAGTTCAAATCGAATCTCCCCATACCTTTAGCCCCACCAAAAAAAAAATTGCAAAAGAAAATAGTGTTATTCTGAAAGTTTTCAGGTTTTAAAGACATGTTTTGAGTAAGGATGCGGTGACTTGGGAGAACTTTGCGAAACATCAGTATTATTTTAGCACCATAGACTTTGTAAATATAGGAATCATTCCCGAAACCCCATATACCATGGCCTTAATCATCATTTCCTTATAAGTCCTTAGTAGTTTATCTCAGCAGTCAGCTCCGGCCTACGCATCCTCTACGTAGGGGACCGATGCAAATAAGTGAATGATCCAGAAAAACAAAAAAATAAAAGAAAGCAAAAAGGCAACTCCGGTATAGGTGACCCCCACAAAGTCATTTAAACCAAAGAATTGTAAAAAATTGCTACAAAAAGAAAAAGAAAAAGAAAAAGAAAAAAGAAAAAACTTACCCACTATTAGTTGGTTCAAAGGTATCTGGCACTGAACTCGGTAGGGCGGATTACGATCCGATCCCCCACAACTATAGTTGGGTCCAATAAAAGGGTTTACACATGTTTATGTGCCAGAAACCCCATGCTCAGATCATAATCACTAACAGGCCACTCTACTACGAAGCATGTACGGATAACGGGCTTAATGTGATTGCGCCTGAATGAAAAGGACACAAAAAGAGATGAAGAGGCAGGTCTAGGTATTGTGGGATAATATGGGTTGGTTAATATAGGAATGAAGTTTATGTCCGTATTTGCGGATTAGTGTCATCATGATACCCTTAGTTCACTCAGCTAGTACCTATCACTACATCCCGACTTGAACTTGGAATTTTTACCTGAAGCACTCGTTTACACAAATTTTCTTTTATGAGCTTTTTAATGTTTTGCTTGAGGACAAGCAAAGGTTTAAGTGTGAGAGAGTTTGATAACACTGAAATTTACCGTATTTTCAACTCCGATTCCACATGCATTCTAGTTGTTTTATTACCATTTTGTTGTGTTATTACTATGTTTTCCTTTGTTTTCAAGTTTTTACTTTAATCGGAGCCCCGGTCGAGAAAAGGAGCGAAAAAGAGCCAAAAACCCTAAAATTCAGCATTTTGTACTTGTGGCCTACCCCATGGCTGGCGCCATAGACCCTGCCATGACGTGTCCAAGCTCAACTTCCCTCAACTTCCACGTTCCCCACTACCTCCACTAAGGCGCCTCACTTTGGCCTTGTGGCGGGCGCCATGGCCTTGTGGCGGGCGCCACAAGAGGAAAATAGTTTCCCTCTCATTTTCAAGTTGAAGGGCATCCAAGTCATTTCCATCTTTTTACTTGCTTATAAATAGAAACTCGAATTCACTTTTACAATCATCCAAACTTAGAGCAGAGGCAAACTTAGAGCAACTTTATTTCACTTAGGCATATATTCAGTATTTTAAAGTGGTAATCGCTTCGCATTGGAGTGTTACCACAATTGTGTAATCAAGTCTGTGATAGAGTCTGTAATCGAGTTTGGAGCACTCTGGAAGGAAGTTAATCCTGCCGCCATTTTCATTTCCGCTTTGCAATTTATTCAACCCTCCGATTGGAACAGGTTTTTATTACTTGCCTTTACTTTATTTATTTCCCGCACTCGCTTTACTTTATTTATTTCTCGCACTCGCTTTACTTTATTTATTTCCCGCACTCGCTTTACTTTTATTTATTTCCTCGCACTCGCTTTAAATTATTTATTTCCTCGCACTCGCTTTACTTTATTTATTTCCCGCACTCGCTTTACTTTTATTTATTTCCTCGCACTCGCTTTACTTTTATTTATTTCCTCGCACTCGCTTTAAATTATTTATTTCCTCGCACTCGCTTTAAATTATTTATTTCCACGCACTCGCACTACTTTTATTTACTTTAATGCACTTTTACTTTATCATGTCTAACTAAATCTATAAGGTTAGAATGTAAGAATCGTAATTGAACCGATAATCCGTACAATTGTTTGTAGAAGCACTTAAGGGCTATTTTAACTTTCAACTTAAGTTTTCCCGCACTTCAATTCCGTTGGGTAAGATCGAAAGCCGTCCAACGTCTTTTTAAACTTAATTGTTTTTAACTATTTCAAAAATAGCGAAAGCGCTTTGTTTAGCTCATTGGGAGATTTTAACATTAAGAAGAAAAGAGATTTTAAAACTATTTTCGGACGCGTTTATAAGTTTAGAGTCTGGTTCGTAAGAACCTCTTTTGGTTAAGAAATCCAGGTTATAATACTTTTCAACTTAGTCAAGATACTATATTTCTTAAAAATAGGTTTACTACTCTAACACAATGCGCGCCTTTTTATAAGTGACAATAAGAGGGTTTGATTAGGGAGTACAACTCGGTTCTGAATACGCGAAAGCGACAGTTCTTGTTAAATTAGTTCTTTTCAAAGTAAGAAACACTGCCCATAAGTAACTCTATTAGCAAGTACTTGGATTATTAATTGATTACGTGAATTACATTCGACCCTGTCTTTATTAATTAATCTTTATTCAACACTTTACTTTTCATTGCACACTCCAAAAATACTTATTTTGACTGCCTTCGATAAACACCATAATAATAGATAATGATAGATTGACACTTGGTCTCTGTGGATTCGACAATCTTTTATATTACTCTGACGCGTTCGTATACTTGCGAAACACCGCATCAGCAATTTGCAGTGTCAATCCTAGAGGTTGTATGGTTGTGAAGAGAGACATCCAGAGGTTGATGGATGAAGGTATGATTCAGATTCTCCAGTCCCATCACGTGGATGACGATGTGAATGTAATAGTGACAGTATTCAAGACACCAGAGAGGTTGGTGATTCAATTTGATAGCAGAAGCAGTAACAGTGTCAGCAATAGATCGGTGTTACCATTGGTAATACGGTTAGCGGCCCTGTCCTGTATGCATCTGATAAGGTTGTCCTCTATCAGTGCAATGCAACTACGTTAGAGAATGGTCAAGAGGTTCCTTTACCTACGACCAGTTCTGTTGTGAGCATAGCTGATGTTACTAAGGTGACCTGTTGCGGTCGTGTCTTTGGGTCGGTGTTCCCTAAGAAAGTAAAAGATTGTTTAGTTGGTAAGAGTGTGGAAGTGCCTGCAGTAGATCCAGTTAGTGCTCTGAAGTGTCAATCTGGTGAATCCAGCGGTTTGAAGCCTAACGATGATGATGATGTACTCCAATTAATAAAGAAGAGTGAGTTTAATATGGTGGAGCAGCTGCTCCAAACCCCCTCCAAGATTTCAGTGTTGTCTCTGCTTATGAACTCTGAGGCGCATAGAGAAGCACTGCATAAGGTATTAGAGAAAGCTTATGTGGAACATGATGTTACAGTGGATCAGTTTGATCATATTGTGGCTAACATCACTTCCTGCAACAATCTCAGTTTTTGTGATGAAGAACTCCCCGAGGAGGGTAGAAATCATAATTTGGCTCTGCATATTTCGATGAATTGCAAGGAGGATGCTCTGTCAAATGTTTTGGTTGACACTGGTTCTTCTTTGAATGTACTCCCAAAGTCTACTCTGTCAAGATTGTCGTATCAAGGAGCTCCTATGAGATATAGTGGTGTGATCGTTAAAGCTTTTGACGGCTCACGTAAAACTGTGATCAGTGAAGTGAACCTTCCTGTGAAGATAGGTCCGAGTGATTTCCAAATTACTTTCCAAGTAATGGATATCCACCCGGCCTATAGCTGCTTGTTAGGAAGGCCATGGATACATGAGGCAGGAGCCGTTACTTCAACTCTGCACCAGAAATTGAAGTTTGTGAAGAATGGTAAGTTGGTCATTGTTGGTGGGGAGAATGCTTTGTTAGTAAGCCACCTGTCATCTTTCTCTTATGTAGAACCTGAGGATGATATTGGAACTCCGTTTCAAGCCTTGTCTATTGTTGAGGAAAAGAGAGTTGGGACACCCATGTCATCATTCAAAGATGCACAGAGAATCGTTGAAAATGGTAATTCTGATCAGTGGGGACAGATGGTAGAGGTCGCCGACAACAAGAGCAGAGCCGGTTTAAGTTTCCAACGAGGATCATCTATGATTAGAGCTGAAGATATGCAATCCAATTTCCGTACCGAAGGGTTCATTCATCATAATGAACAACACTTAGATGTTGTGATCGAGGGTGATGAAGATGAAGACTGCACCAATTTTGTGACACATGGAAAAGCTTGCCACAATTGGATTGTTGTTGATATTCCTATTATTATGCATCGATCTAAGTAATTGCTTTTATTTATTTTTGAAAATCCTTCTCCTATGCCTAAGGGAGAAGTGAACATTGTTTGGGCATTTTCAAATTTGATCATCAATAAAATATAATTTTATTCATCCACATCTATGATGTTTTATTTTTACTTTTTGTTTTATTTTTACTTTTTGTTTTATTCTGAAAAATGGTAATCACAAAAAACATAAATCAATAAATAATAATTTGTCCATCTACATAATATTTGGTCACAATTCACTTCTCTAAAATCAAATTATCAAATCATTATGCAGGTTGGTTTCTAAACCCATTGAATACAATGATCCTTCTCCTTCTTCAAATTTTGAATTCCCTGTGTTTGAGACCGAGGAAGGAAATGATGAAGAAGTATCTGATGAATTGTCTCGTTTACTTAAGCACGAGGAAAAAGCCATTCAGCCATTCAAAGAGCAGATTGAACTAGTCAACTTGGGTTCTGAGGATGATGTGAAGGAAGTCAAGGTGGGGTCTTGACTGTGTCCAAAAGTGAAGAAGGGGTTGATTGATCTTCTCCGAGAGTATTCAGATGTGTTTGCCTGGTCCTATCAAGACATGCATGGGTTGGATTCTGAGATTGTGGAGCATAGATTATCGTTGAAGCCAGAATGCCCGCCAGTCAAGCAGAAATTAAGGAGGACTCATCCTGATATGGCAGTGAAGATCAAAGAAGAAGTGCATAAGCAGATTGATGTCAGTTTCCTCGTTACTGTTGAGTATCCGCAGTGGGTGGCCAACATTGTGCCTGTTCCGAAGAAGGATGGAAAAGTCTGTATGTGCGTTGATTATAGAAATTTGAATAAAGCCAGTCCAAAAGATGATTTCCCTCTGTCACACATTGATATGTTGGTAGACAATACGGCTAAATTCAAAGTCTTTTCGTTTATGGACGGATTTTCTTAATATAATCAGATCAAGATGGCACTCGAGGATATGGAGAAGACCACATTCATTAAACCTTGGGGAATATTCTGTTATAGAGTGATGCCTTTCGGTTTAAAGAATGTTGATGCAACTTACTAGAGAGCAACGACTACTCTTTTTCATGATATTATGCATAAAGAGATCGAAGTCTATGTTGATGATATGATTGCTAAATCCATTGATAAAGAGGAACATGTTGAGCATTTGTTGAAGTTATTCCAGCGTTTGACGAAGTACAAACTCCGCTTGAATCCCAATAAGTGTACATTTGGTGTCCGCTCTGGTAAGTTGTTGGGCTTTATTGTCAGCGAGAAGGGTATTGAAGTTGATCATACCAAGGTCAAAGCAAAACAAGAGATGCCTGCGCCCAAAACTGAGAAGCAAGTCAGAGGTTTTCTCGGCCGCTTGAATTATATCTCAAGATTCATTTCACACATGACAGCCACATGTGCGCCTATATTCAAGCTTCTTCAGAAAGATCAGTCTTGTGATTGGACCGAAGACTGCCAAAAAGCTTTTGACAGTATCAAGGAATATCTGCTTGAGCCTCCGATTCTGTCTCCACCTGTTGAAGGAAGACCGTTGATCATGTATTTGAATGTGCTGGATGAGAGTATGGGAAGAAAGAATATGCTATTTACTACCTCAGTAAGAAGTTCACCGATTGTGAGACTCGGTATTCTATGCTTAAGAAGACTTGTTGCACATTGGCTTAGGCTGCTAAGCGTCTGCGTCAATATATGTTGAATCATACCACTTGGTTGATATCCAAATTGGATCCAATCAAGTATATTTTTGAGAATCCTGCTTTAACTGGGAGGATTGCCCGTTGGTAGATGTTGTTATCAGAGTATGATATTGAATACCGATCCTAGAAAGCGATTAAAGGTAGTGTCTTGGCTGACCACTTGGCTCACCAACCAATTGAAGACTATCAGTCAGTGCAGTATGATTTTCCTGATTAAGAGATCTTGTACTTGAAAATGAAAGATTGTGATGAACTATTGCTTGCCGAAGGGCCAGAACTTGGTTCCCGTTGGGGCATGGTATTTGATGGAGCTGTTAATCAATATGGTATTGGCATTGGGGAAGTGATTATTACTCCTCAAGGCGCGCATTTTCCGTTTACAGCTAGATTGACTTTCAACTATACGAACAATATGGCGGAGTGTGAAGCTTGCATTATAGGACTTGAAGAGGCCATTGATCTCAGAATCAAGTATTTAGACGTCTATGGAGATTCAACTTTGGTTGTGAATCAGATCAAAGGTGAATGGGAGATAAATCAACCCAGTTTGATACCATATAGAGACTATACGAGGAGGATTTCAACTTTCTTTACAAAGGTTGAGTTTCATCATATCCCTCGAGATGAAAACCGGATGGCAGATGCTCTTGCAACTTTGGCTTCAATGATTGTGGTGAAATATTGGAATGAAGTTCCGAATTTGATTGTGATGCGTCTTGATAGGCCAACTCATGTGTTTGTTGTTGAAGAGATCAAAGATGAGAAGTCGTGGTATTTTGATATCAAGGGTTTCCTACAAAGTCAGATTTACCCACATGGGGCATCTTTGAAAGATAAGAAGACTTTGAGAAGATTAGCCGGCAATTTCTACCTGAATAGTGAGGTATTATACAAGAGAAATTTCGATATGGTTCTGCTCAGATGCGTGGATAGACACGAAGTAGACCTATTGATGACTGAAGTCCATGAAGGTTCCTTTGGTACTCATTCCAATGGACATGCTATGGTAAAGAAGATGTTGCGAGCATGTTACTATTGGCTGGCAATGGAATCCGACTGTTGCAAGTTTGTGAAGAAGTGTCACAAGTGTCAAATCTATTAAGATAAGATTCATGTTCCTCCTACACTTTTGAACGTTATTTCCTGCCCATGGCCCTTCTCCATGTGGGGAATTGATATGATTGGCATGATTGAGCCCAAAGCGTCAAATGGACATCATTTCATTTTGGTGGTAATTGACTACTTCACAAAGTGGGTTGAAGCGGCATCGTATACAATGTAACCAAGCAAGTTGGTGTGAGGTTTATCAAGAATCAGATTATATGCCGTTATGGTGTGCCAAGTAAGATCATTACTGATAATGGTTTGAACTTGAACAATAATATGGTGGAATCTCTTTGCAAAGACTTCAAGATTACACATCATAATTCTTTTCCCTACCAACCTGAGATGAATGGGGTTGTTGAAGCTGCAAACAAGAACATCAAGAAGATCATTCAGAAGATGGTTGTAACGTACAAGGATTGGCATGAGATGCTCCCATTTTCTTTGCATGGGTATTGTACATCCATCCGCACTTCAACATGGAAAACCTCTTTCTCACTTTTTTATGGCATGGAAATTATGCTCCTGGTAGAAGTTGAGATCCCATCATTGTGTGTGTTGATGGAAGCCAAGTTGACTGAAGCTGAATGGTGTCAGACCCGATTTGAACAGCTGAATTTCATCGAAGAAAAGAGGTTGACTTCCATGTGTTATGGTCATTTGTACCAGCAGAGGATGAAGAAAGCTTTTGATAAGAAGGTTAGACCTCGTATATTCAGAGAAGGTGACCTTGTGCTCAAGAAGATTCTATCTTTCAAGCCAGATTCTAGGGGCAAATGTACTCTTAATTACGAAGGCCCATATGTTGTCAAGAGGGCCTTTTCAGGCGGTGCTTTGATTCTTACAATTATGGATGGTGAAGAGTTCACTCGTCCTGTGAGCGCAGATGCAGTCAAGAAATACTTCGGCTAAAAAGAAAAGAACAACTCGCTAAGTTGAAAACCTGAAAGGGCGGCTTAGGCAAAAATGAGCGTCTCGGTGGATCGAACCCGAAAGGGCGATCCAGGCAAAAGTTAGAGACATAAAAATAGAAAGAATTATCCCGATAAATTGAGTACCCCACCTTGGGGAAATTTATGCAAAAATTAGGGATTACGTCAAGTAACTGCACCCTGCTGATCTTCAGTTTTGGAGACTTGTCTTGAGCATATTGTCAAAATCTGGTTCGTCATCTCCAATCGTCGCCAAGAGCACAGTGGATATCAAGAGTTGGTAAAAGGATTAGTGATCATTGTCTTTAATGTAGACTTTTTCCATGTAAATTACCATTTTTCAACTTGTATAAAGATCTATGGAGTCTTGTCATTTACAAACTACCATTCTATTAAATAAAGTTGAGCTTTTATCCAATTGTTTCTACTCTTGTTTAATTCAGCCAAATAGACTTAAGTTTTATTATGATCATTTTTTAAATTAAAATTCTAATCAAAATCGTATTTTTCTTAAACATATAAAGGCATTAATTCTAAGCAATTGATTTCATTTAAAAGGAATATCAACGGTGGTTTAAGAACAGTGAGCCCTAAATGTGGAGCATTATTGGTTCTCTCCAAGCAGTTAGTGTGATTCCTGTTTCGTCCCTGGCAGTATGTCAGCACCCGATGTTTGTTGATTTCCCCAACCGAGTTATTCATATTCTCCAACTGAGTTGGTGATTGGCCTCCCTTGAGTTATAGGCATGTTATTGCAGCTGTTTGCATGGCTTCGGCAGAACTTTGTTTCCCCAATGGTCGTTATCAGATTGGTCCCCAATCAGAGTTTTTCCCTGATTATGAGAAGCTATTTGTGTTTATCCTCTGCAGGGTTGTCTCCCATTTGATATGGTGTTGACCTAAAATTTCCCGCAGAGTTGATAGCGGTTTCCTCAGCAGACCTTCTCCTTTCTTCCCCAGATTGGGTTGAGCCTTCGAGATGTTTGATCTTTCTCCAGTTGATGCCTCGATCCTATTGAGATTGGCTAGGAATTGTATCGATGATTCAAACCAGCGACATTTTGTATCCTTTGTGATTGTTTTGTCAGCATAATCATCATATATACATATACATATACATATACATTCAGAAACTTCATAATTGCACCATTACACCTTATGATTCATTGATGTTCTGATTCTCTGCTATAGTGGTACTTTATCCCCATGCATATTTGGTGTGTCTATCCTCCTTTAACTGTAGAGTGTCACCCCCTAAGCAGAAATTTTTTAACCTTTCTCCCTTCCCCACTGAGTTATTTCCTCGTGGATGATTTATTTTAGTTTCCTTCCTAGTGGATTATCTGGATGGAACCCCTCCCCTTGAGTTATATCCTCATTGGGTTGAGTCTTGATTGACTGTTTCTTTTTAGATCTTACCTAGAAAGATGTCCTTGGTCCTCTAAGAGTCTATTACCCAGTAACTGGTAATATTCTTCTTAGTTTGCAGTTTGTTACTTCTTTCCCAATACCCGGCAAAAGTAACCCCTTTCCCCCCGACGGATTCGTTTTCACGTCTCCCTAGGAAGTATATCCTTGATATGTTCATCCTAACCGATGACGGATATTTTCTTCCCCTGCTGTGAGTTTATCCTTGATATGGTCATATTAACCGATGACGGATATTCTCCCCTTTTGGTATTCTATCCAGTAAAAAGGTAGTTGTAATCCCTATTTTTGTTCCCAGAGAGTTAATCCTTGATATGTTCATCCTAACTGATGACGGGTTTCCTTCTCTTCGCGGTCTTCTGCCCAGTAACCGGTAGTTGTAAATCCTGTTTTTCTCCCCTGTGCAGAGTCTATCCTTGATATGTTCACTCTAACCAGTGACGGATATCCTCTTTGTGGTTTTCTATCAGTAACTGATAGATATAATTCCTATTATTCCCCTTAGAGTTTATCCTTGATATGTTCATCCTAACCGGTGACGGATATTCTCTTTTTGGTATTCTATCCAGCATTCGATAGATATAATTCCTACTTTGTTCTGGCAGTTTATCCTTGATATGTTCATCCTAACTAATGACGGGTATCCTCCTTAGCATCCCCAGACAAGTATATCCTTGATATGTTCATCTTAACTGATGATGGATTTTCTTTCCTTTGAATCCATCCTTGATATGTACACTTTAATCAGTGATGGGTATTCTCTCCATTTGGTCTTCTGCCCAGTAACTGGTACTTGTAAATCCTATTTTTCCCCAGCAAGTCTATTCTTACCCAGTAACCGGTAATGAATACGCCTCATGACGGCCCTCAGCGAGTCATCCTTGATATTTTTACCCTAACCGGTAACGGATGTCCTCCCTATCAGATTTTGTTATCCCCATACCCAGTAACCGGTAGTGGATGATATATTTCTTCTCCTCCTATGTTGAAGATATTTTCTTCCCCAATCGAGTTTGAGAGCGTATTTCTTTATTAAGATCGTTGTTCCCTGCTTGGTTCGAGTATTTCAGCTTTGTTATGATTTACCCGTTTCCCCTGCAGATGTTCCTTTTGTCCCTGGCTGAGTCTTTTCATTGATTTATCTTCATGGAATCCCTTGTGTTCCCCAGCAGTTTTAAGTCGTAGTCTGGCCTACACATAACCATTTTTATCCCCTCAGAGTCTCTGACTCCCCAGTGAGTTTTCCTTGTGGAATGCATTATGCTCCTGAGGACTTTCAGTCTCTCCGGATTCTTTTCCTTTGTGGCAACATTTCCCCACAAAGATTCTTTTTAACATTCATATCATATGCATCACGAGGTCTCTTAGGGACCAATTTTTTTTCTATATGTTGTTATTTAAGCCCATTCTACTGAGTCGATATGGATTTTTAACCTTCATCTCCTTAGTTAGAATGTCCTTAAATAGGGGCAGTTATAAGACCCTAATTTTGACCCTAATATCCCTCATGCTATCTCATCATATGCATTAGCATTGGGATCACACCTTGCCATCCTCCTTACCCCTCATTCATTGGGTTTGCATTGGGAGAGATCACCAAGCACCATTTGATTGTATCATACTTTGCATTTTATCATTTTACTAACCAAAATACCAAAAATATGCCTTTGTATATATCTAACTCTTTTGTAGGTAGGGCACATGCTCACCGTTGATCTATCAAGTTCATATCTAGGGTTTAAGACCCTCATTCCTAAGCGCTCAATCAATAATGGTCTACAAATGGCTCTAGGTGTCATATATGGATCCCCATGATCTCCACATGTTATTTTGATCAAGAATTCATCAAGAGTTTGGAATTGGTTTGCCTTGGAAACCCTAGTTCATCTGGGTACCTTGTGTAATTCTTCAACAATTGATCAAATATTTCAAGGGATACTTCCAATTTCATCACCTTATGCATATATGATCTCCCATGAGTCCCAAAAGGCAAGAGAATTTCAAGCTAGCAAGTTGGTTGATGGTGGTTGACCAGAGGAATTCATCTAATCAAATCTAGGGTTCCCTAGACCCTATCTCCTACACTTTTTGTCATATTAAAATGATTCCAAGAGAAACATTACTCTAAATGACATTCCAAATAACTTTCATGTTTAGGTCTAGAGCAAGTTTTTCTTGGAAAGTCATTTTTTATGGTGAAAGAGTATAAGTCATTTTGTCTAAACCCTAATTTAGAGGTCAACTTCCCAAGGCCATAACTTGCTCAATTTTTATGATATGAAAGATTTCAAAGTTTCACAATCAAATTCAAGGAGTCTAATTCAACTTTGATGTTTGGAGGAAGAGCTAATTCAACTTTTATGAGCATGTGATATGAGGATACATTATGGGTCATTTTGGACCAATACCATTGAACAAGTGATTTTCCTCAACTTCAAAAATGCATAACTCCTTCATATTAGATCCAAATGAGGTCAAATTTGTGACCATTTTGAAGGAATATGATAGATCTACAACATTGATGGAGGAACGTTTCTCATTTGAAGCTCACATAAAAAGCTAGTCAAGGTGGAATAAGTGAACATATGGCTTGACACTTAGAAATTTTTTTGATATGTTTAATTTTCCAAACTTCCACCTCAAAATTCATCATTATGAAATCTTCAAATGGAAAAGTGTTCAACATGAACATTGTTCCTCTTGATCTAACCTTTCCAAAAAGTCCAATTTCATCCATTTTGGACAAGATTTGAATGGGTTACGCATCGCTTGAACATTGCATCATCATTTGGCAAGATTGAACTTCAAACTTCCATGCATATTTGTCTAGCATTCCAACATGATCTCAGACTTGTGTACATTCAATTATGGACCAAATGACATGATTTCATGGGTCTGTACACGCCCATGCACCCATGCATCACACATTGCCAAATTTGGAAGTTCACTTCAAGGGTGCAAATATCATTTGAATTAGCTATAAATAGAGACCCTATGCATCAGAAATGAGACCCCTTGGCGCCAGCTTTGATCCCAAACACCAAACCATTCCATTTGAGAGGATAAACCTGAGAATTTCCATTGGAAATTGAGTTTGAATCTCACCATTTTGAGATTCAAATCTCCAGGGATCCAAGACCTTTTGATCATTCTAATCTACTTCTGCAAGCATTCTGAGCAAGATCAAGCACAAGCCATAGCAAGAACCATCGAATTCAGACCTGCATTGGAGGTATTTTTCAGAAAATTTCATCTCTTCGATTCTCACTCAATTCTCCATAATTCTCTTGGATCCTTAGTTGTCTGAAGTCCTACCAATGTAGGCAACAAGATTGAGTTACTTTGAGGTCAAATCGAAGTAACTCAGATCATGCACCTCAATTTTCAAATCCTTGTATCTCTCAATATACTTGGAGTTAGGATGAATTGAGGCCAGATTCGAGCTCAGTGCCATTTTTACTTTAAAATCATGTCCTTCTTTTTAATTTGGTGATGGTTATGACTGAACCAGTCTGGTGAGACTCGCCTGAGAAGGAGACCGAAGTTGTAGCTCCGGTGGGGAGTTGGCGTGTTCAGAGCCACATAAGCCATTTGAAATGATTTAATTATAAGCGTTGGTTTGAATTACCAAGTTTGTAGCGCGCTAACTAGAGTCCATCGTGGATTGCACGCTTGTGACCACTTGATCTGCCACCTCAATTAATAAGGGAGATCAAGTGGGCCATGTTTTTTCTGATTATTTGATTTTCATTTTATTTATTTTATTTTCATTAATTCATATTAATTTTAATATTGATCCAAAAAATATGAGAGTTTTACCAAAAAAATTCAAATAATTTCCTCTTTCATTTTCTGAATTAAAATTATTTTTTGGATTATTATTAATATTTTTCATGATTTAATTGATTTTGTGAATATTTTTAATTGTTTAAAAATAGTTTTAAGTTTCCAAAAATGATGAAATTTTTTCTCCAAGGTTCTTTGACCTTGTTTGACCTATGATAAATCTCATGGCCATTTCTTTGGTATTTTGATGAGATTTTAGGAATTTGACAAACCATAATTTAATTTAATGCATATTTTAATTGATTTTAATTATTTAAATGCCAAATAAATATTGTTGAGCTTCTAATTTTGACTTGTTGAGTTTGACTTATGTTGTTGGGTCTTGGTCAAGGTTGATTTGACTTTGTTGAGTTAAGATCATTGAATTTAGGGGATTGATGAAATGTACATTTCATCTCCCAAAATGAATGAATGATCTTAATTTGGTAAAAGTCCTCGTTTGACCAATTTGTGTTGATTCCACTTCCCCTCCCTCTTCATCTCATTCCCCTTCTTTATTCATTCATGTCATGGACCAATGATATCTCTAGATCCTAAGGCTAGTTGATTGCAAAATCAACATGAGTATGGATGAGATTAGGTCCACTCTTTTGCATATTCTTTTTGTGTGTGGTATGTTTCATGAGCATGGTCCATTATACTATGTCTATAACATGCATTAACACCAAAATTCTATTGCCCGCCCTCAAATAGTTGTGACTTCTACATAAGTCCAATTACGATTGCTTAACATAGCACTAAATTTGTGACACAAAAGGCATAACATTCTAGTAAGTGAGATTGTAAGTCTCCCTTCTTTCATGGTATTGTGTGGAAACTTGGCCTTTTTTCCTTCCTTTGGAAGATGTCTTGGTTCAAGGATCCATGCTTCTGACAAGTGGGTTGAGTGTTCTCCAAAGAATGACTTAAACAAAACCAAAGAAAAAGCAATACTAACTTATAATCAACTAACAATTAACATTTAATTTCAAGCCATTTACTTTTATGCACTTTAATTTCAAGTATTTATTCATTTGCCATTATTCATACCATTCAATTTGTTTACTTAATGTCATTTTCACTTTGCTCACTTGAGCCATATCTTTGTGAGTATATTGTGTTTGTATATACTTGTTTGTGTTTGTGGTCTTTTGACCTTAATGTACATAATAAGAACAAAAACCCTAAAAACATTTTTGTGTGGGCTGTTGGATTTGATCTGAGACATTGGACTTAGAATTAGGAAACACTCCCTATGCAAAAGGACTTGGCCAATGCCAGCTTTCATGAAACCAAGTGCTTGTGAAGTGAACTTTCATCTGATACAAATATTGAAGATCCGTTTGAGTTTGTCTGCAACATGATCATATTGAAGCTATTATTTTGAACCTGTGTCTAATGCTCCTTTTTGAAGTCATCTGATACATGGGGAATCACAGAGAAGATCATGGAGTTGCTAATCTTGGATGTGTCTATATTTATTTGATGCCTTGCTCTTCATCTTACTATTTGTGTATTGATATTGCTTGATTCTAAAGTCCAAGGGAAATTTGGGTTTCTATATGACATTCTTGTCTATTGGATTGCAGCCCATTGGTCAGATCTTTTCAACTCTTAACTTTTAATTTTTGCTTAGGATTAGTCTCTTCATCACTTCCCCACTTCTTTAACTTCAAAAATATCTCCCTCCTTTTAAAATCTTCTTTGCTTGTGATTTCTAAACTTATACCACATTGCAAATTAGAAACTTTGGCCTTATGCCATTGAATTTTCAAACTCTTTTCTTAATCAAACTTGTAAACGAACTTAAATATACTTGACTTAAAATTTCAAAATCCAAAAAAGAACTAACACCCATCTAAACCATTTTTAGGCCCTTTGTGCCTGTGTTAAACTTAAAATTTTGTTAAAAGCAATTCAGTCACTTTGAAATTGATACCACGAACTACGAGGTTTTGATCCCTCATTTTATGTTGGTACGTAGGCACAAGTCTGAAGGTTTTGTCAAACACAAAAATATAATTAATGAATTCTTTTCTCATCCCTCCATTCTATTTATTGCAAACATCATTTTGTACAAAAACACATATGCACACAAGAAAGGGCTCCCTAGCAGTACCTATGACACTTTGGGTGTTAACACCTTCCCTCTGTGTAACCAACCCCCTTACCTGTAATCTCTGGCATTTTATTAGTTTTAATTTGAAAACTTCTTATTTTTGGGTTTTGTTCGTAATTTTCCTTTTTCCCTTGGAAACAATGAAAGTGCGGTAGCGACTCTGGTTTTATTGACGTCTAGCTTATCCCTAGCTTGATGGTCATGAATTTACCGCTACACTCTTTTTTGTCCAATCATTCTAAAATAAGGAATGAATAATCATTCATGCAGATCCGTCTCAGATTCCATTGATAACAGTACTGTTGTGGCCCATTATAACTTTGAAAGTCCAATCTACCACTCCAACGAGGATTGTAAGGAAGATTGTGAGCTCTCTGAGGAGTAGGCCAAATTGCTACAATAGGAATCGAAAGTCATTCAAGCATATCAAGAATCACATGAGTTTGTCAACCTCGGGACTGAGGACACTAAAAAAGAAATCAAGATAGGCGCTTCCCTAGGTGTTGACGTCAAGAAGGGGTTGATAAAGCTTATGCGTGAATATGTTGATGTGTTTACTTGGTCGTACCAAGACATGCCTGGTTTGGACACAAATATCATAGTGCACAAGTTACCGCTCAAAGAAGAATGCCCTCAGGTAAAGTAAAAGTTGAGAAGAACTCGACCTGATATGGCTATCAAGATCAAGGAAGAGGTTCAGAAGTAGCTCAATGTAGGTTTCTTGGCAGGATCTAATTACCCTTAATGGGTTGCTAACATTGTGCCCGTGCCTAAGAAAGATGGCAAGGTACGAATGTCTGTGAACTAGATGGATCTGAACAAGGAAAGCCCAAAATATGATTTTTCACTGCCTCACATTGACGTGTTGGTGGATAATACAGCTCAATTCTCTATGTTCTCATTCATGAATGACTTTTTCGGTTATAATCAGATCAAGATGGATCTAGAACACATGGAGAAGACGACATTTATTACCACATGGGAACCTTCTGCTACAAGGTTATGCCTTTTGGTTTGAAGAATGTTGGTGTAACATATCAACGAGTGATGGTGACTCTCTTTCATGATATGATTCATAAGTAGATCGAGGTCTATGTTGATGATATGATTGCCAAGTCCCAAACTAAAGAAGAACATCTCATTCATCTACAAACGTTGTTTGTACGTTTAAGAAAGTTCATATTGAGACTAAATCCCAATAAGTGTACCTTTGGGGTGAGATTTAGCAAGCTGTTAGGTTTCAATGTGAGCCAACGTGGCATCGAAGTCGATTTGGACAAAGTCAAAGCCATACAGAGTATGCCAGCATCGAGGACTGAAAAAGAGGTTCGAGGTTTTCTAGGAAGATTGAACTACATCACTAGATTCATATCTCACCTAACAACCACGTGTGATCCTATCTTCAAGCTACTCCGTAGAGATCAAGCCATTGAGTGGAACAATAACTGTCAGAAAGCCTTCGAGAGGATAAAACAATATCTACAAGGACCACCCATCTTGATGCCTCCAGTTCCGGGTAGGCCTCTCATCACGTACCTTACAGTTCTTGAAGAATCCATAGGTTATGTACTCGGTCAGCATGATGAATTAGGTAGAAAAGAGCATGTCATCTACTAACTAAGCAAAAAGTTCACCGGCTACGAAACGAGGTACTCATTGCTTGAGAAGACCTGTTGTGCCCTTACCTGGGCTGCCAAACATATGAGATAATACATGTTTACTCATACAATTATGTTGATCTCCAAGATGGATTTGATCAAGTATATCTTCGAGAAACCTGCTCTCACTGGAAGAGTTAGCCGTTGGCAAATGGTTTTGATAGAATATGACATCCATTATGTCACTCAGAAGGCCATTAAAGTCATCATGCTCTCAGACTACCTGACACATCAACCAATGGAAGATTACCAACCCATGCGATTTGATTTTCCAGATGATGATACCTTTTTGTAAGAGATTGTAATGTTCCCGACCATGAGGAAGAACCCAAACCAGGATCACGATGGACACTCGTGTTCGACGGTGCTTCAAATGCACAAGGTCATGGAAAGATGCAATAATCACCTCACCAATAGGCTATCATCTTTTGTTTACTACAAGATTGTGTTTCGACTACAACAATAACATGGTTGAGTACGAAGCATGCATCTTTAATATAGAAGCAGCTACTGATTTAAGGATCAAGATCCCTGAGGTATACGAAAACTCAACTCTCATCATTAGTCAAGTCATAGGATATCGGGAGACCCGTGATCACAAGTTGATTCCTTATAGAGAACACGTCATGAAGTTGATTCCCTACTTTGATGAAATCACTTTTCATCATATCCCCGGGGAAGAGAATAAATTGACAAATGCTTTTGATACCTTAACATCCATGTTCAAGGTAAAATGGAAGAACGAAGCTCCTTCTATCCATATTTAACATATGGACGAGCCTGCATACTATCTAGAAACAGAGGAAGAGTCAGATGGCAAAACTTGGTTCTACAACATCATGATATATCTTGAGAAATAGGTGTATCCTGAAAATGCATTTATCACATACAAGAAGGCCTTGATAAAGATCTCATCCAAATTCTTCTTGAGCGGGGACGTGTTCTACAAACAGAATTATGACTCGGTTTTGCTTAAGTGCATGGATAGACACGAAGAAAACTGGATTATAACAGATGTGCATGAAGGTTCCTTTGACACACACTCCAATGGATACACCATGTCCAGAAAGCTCCTGAGAGCATGATATTATTGGATGACAATGGAAGTTGACTATTTCCGTCATTTGCAGACGTGCCACAAGTTCCAGATCTATGTAGATAGAATACATGTGCTACCGGTTCCTCTGAATGTTATCTCATATCCTTGGCCTTCTGCTATATGGAGCATTGATGTGATCGGACGTATTACACCAACTGCTTCAAACAGATATCGATTTATCCTGGTAGCATTGACAACTTCACCAAGTGGGTAGAAGTTGCATCGTATGCAAACGTCACCAAACAAGTGGTTGCCCGCTTTCCGAAACGAGAAATCATCTACCGTTATGGGATTCCTAACAAGATCATTATTGATAATGGTTTAAATTTCAATAACAATATGATGAAAGAGTTGTTCAAAAGCTTCAAGATTTAACATCACAACTCATCGTCATACCACCCGAAGAATAATGGCATTGTCGAAGCAGCAAATAAGAACATAAATAAAATTGTTCAGAAAATGGTGAAGACGTATAAGGACTGGCATGAAATTCTACCTTTTTCTTTGCACGACTACCATACCTCGGTACGTACTTCAACTAGGGCAATCCCCTTCTCTCTGGTATATGGCATGGAAGTAGTGCTCCCCATTGAAATAGAGATTCCCTCCTTGAGGATTTTTACTGATGTCAAACTTGATGAAGTTGAGTGGGTTCAAACGAGGCTTAATCAGCTCAACCTTATTCAAGAGAAGCACCATACAAATCTTTGTCACAGTTAACTATATCATAAATGGTTGAAGAGGGCATCTGATAAGAAAGTTCGTCCTCAAAATCTCCAAGTAGGTGACCAGGTACTGAAGAAGATATTGCCGATTCACACATATCCACAGGGCAAGTGGACCCTCAATTACGAAGGCCCATACGTTATGAGAAAGGTTTTCTATGGAGGAGCCTTGATACTCTCAGCTATGGACGGTGAAGATCTTGCATCACCTGTAAATGCAGACGCAGTTAAAAAATACTTTGCCTAAAATTAACCCGCTAAGTTGACACCCGAAAGAGCGACTTAGGCAAAAATGGTCATCCCGTTGGACCACAAAAAAGAAAGGTCCAGGAAAAAATTAGGGATAAAAATAAAAAGAAATGATAAACCCGCTAAGTTGAGCACCCTTAAATGGAAACTTAGGCAAAAAAGGGTATCCTGGTAGACTGAAAACCCGAAAGGGGAGTCTAGGCAAAAGTTAGGGATTTAAAAGGCAAGAGGCTACATTATGCCGAGGATTTATGAATCCATCATTCCTATAGTGGAAACCCCGGACGAGAAGGATCAATCCAGTCACTCTCATCAGAAGTAGAGTACAAGGATCTAAAAGACATAAAGGTTATAGTAGAATTGGAACTCAATGGGAATTCTAGATTTTCACATTGCCAATTTGTTTTAATGTTTTTTGCAATTACCTCTTTCTAGGAATTGCTTCCTCATGTAATCGGCCATTCACGGGTCAACTTTTCAATCAATGCAATTTCTTTTTACCAAAAGTGCACCTCACCTTTTTACTTTTTCTGCTTGTTCATGAAATGTAATTGTTATTTCTAATAAACAATGCATTGAAAATTTCGGGGATAAGATTAAAAGCTCTGAAAGAAAACTTGATTTTTACTTTGATCTTAAAATGTCTGAAGGGACAACCACGACACCTAAATGTTGCATACAATGCACAAAAACATGAGATCATAAAGGTTTTGCTGACCTAAAAGATTATGAGAATCGTCATTCGCCAGAGTAGTCACTTCCAACTTACTTGCTTAGATCAAACCTGGGGCATCTGAAGACCCATACCAGGTTCATCACTCTCCAACAGTATCAAGAAACCATGATGTCGGGAAGTCATGATAGACATATCCCATACCCTGTTAACCGGAAGCCTTGTAATCAAGAAAATCTCTCTTGGTGTCCACCACACCTTACCTAAACTTGGAGCATATGTAGACCTTCAAAACCATTACATAAACATGTCATGCATTATTCATATCAGTTCCCTCATGCATATCATCCGGCATAACATGAAACTCTCTGATAAGAAAGAAGAAAGCCCAAAATTCTCTTGGCATATCCCGAAGCCCAATTCTGTTGGCACCTTTCTAGAGCCTGATTCCGTTGGCATCCTAAAGGGTATATTGACATCACTTGGATCCTTGTAAAACTCTTGTTTGGCATCCCCAATAGGGTTTCCCATGTTATTTCCTTTATACTTACCTTTTGTAAGTTCTCGTTGCCTTTTGCGCGAGAAGGCGACCTTTGTCAAAACTTTGCATTTTAATTTATTTTGAAATACCCGATTTAGGTTTGGTGAGTCCTGGAATGGGTAGCCATGTTTCAAAAACTTCATCTTCATAGTTGTGCCTATGGGAATCCATGAGGTTTTCATGCCTACAACCAAGTGCCCATTTGACATAGTATGCGAAAACCCAGTTCCTGTATGGAAAACTCTTTCAAAGCCCAGTTCCTGTCTGGCAAACTTTTTCAAAGTCTAGTTCTTGTCTGGAAAACCTCTTCCCAAGCCCAACCCGTTGGCACCTTTCCAAAGCCCAATCCCATTGGCCCCCTTAAAAAGCCTAGTTGTACCTGGCACTCTTGAAAAACTCTTTGCTACAAACCTGATTAAGCCTAAACCCTATTTAGTCCATCTCTGCAAGCAAGAACTGTGTGTTTATCACCTCTTTCCCCCGCGAGTATAAACTTTTATTTAACCATACTATCTCAAGCCTAAGTTGTATGTTTGGCTATCTTTCACAAGCGTAAACCTCGTTGTTTAGCCTCAGATTCCCAAGCAAGCCTAAATTGTGCGCTTAGCCCATGTTGTTCTTATTAGAGCCTAAACCTTGTTGATTAGCCCTCATCTTTTCATTAAGCCTAAATTGTTGTTTAGCCACATCCTTCAAGCCCAAGCTTCTTGTTTGTCCATTTCCCCAACAAGTTTAAACCTTTGTTCTACCTCATGTATCCCCTAAGCCCAAGCTTCGTGTTTGACCAACTCTCTAGCAAGTCTGAACCGTCTGTCTAATATTCTCTACCTTTCAATCCTAAACCCCTGTTTATCCAATACAGTGCAAGCCTAAGCTTTGTAGTTAGTCCCCCCCCCCAATTTCCTCATCAAGCCAAAACTTTTGTTTAACCTCCCTGTAGCGGTAAATTCATGATCATTAAGCTATGGATAAACTTAACGTTAATAAAACCAGAGTCGCCACCACACTTTTATTGTTTCCAAAGGAAAAGGGAAAAGTACGAACAAAACTCAAAGATAAGAAGTTTTCAAATCAAAAATAATAATATGCCAGGTATTATAGGTAAGGGGGTTGGTTACACAAAGGGAAGGTGTTAGCACCCAAAGTGTCATAGGTACTCCTAGGGAGCCCTTTTTTATGTGTGTATGTGTTTTTGGTATAAAATAATATTTGCAATAAATGGAGTGTGGGGATGAGAAAAGAATTCATTAATTATATTTTTGTGTTTGACAAGACCTTCGGACTTGCGCCTACGTACCAACATAAAAATGAGGGATCGAAACCTCGTAGTTCATGGTATCAATTTCAAAGTGAGTTAATTGCTTTTAACAAAAAATTAAATTTTAAAGAGGCACGAAGGGACTAAAAGAGTTTGCATGAGTGTTAGTTCTTTTTGTCTTTTGAAATTTTAAGTCAATATGGTTAAGTTCATTTACAAGTTTGATTAAGGAAAGAGTGTAAAAATGAAATGGCATAAGGCCTCAATAGACAAGTTAAAAGTTAAAAGTTAAAAGTTAAAAGTTGAAAAGATCTGACCAATGGGATGCAATCCAATGGACAAGAATGTCATACAGAAACCCATTTTTCCTTTGGACTTTAAATCAAGAAATATCAATAAGCAAGTAGCAAAATGAAGAGCTAAGCATCAAATAAAGATAGCCATATCCAAGCTAGCAACTTCATAGTCTTCTTCTTAATCTTCCCATGTATCATATGACATACTCCTTGAATGGCTCAGGATAAGGCATTAGACACAGGTTCAAAGTAACATTTGCATCAAGACCATGTAGTAGATGAACTCAAGTGGATCCCAATACTTGCATCAGATGAAAGCTCAAATCACAATAACTTTTGGTATCAGGATTGTTTCATCTAGATCTCCATACAAAAAAGCAGTCTTCACATCCATTTGTTCCAGTTCTAGGTGAAATTGTGCCACTATGGCAAGTAACATTCAAATGGACATGTGCTTCACAATAAGAGAGAACAAATAATTAAATTCAACACCTTCTTTCTAAGTGAACCCCCTTGTGGCTAATCTTGCCTTGTATCTCTTCAACGTCACTTCTTCGATTCCTTCCTTAACTTTTAAAATCCACTTACAGTTGACTAACCTGGCTCCAGCAGGTTTCTTGAACAGTTCCCAAGTGTGGTTATCATGAAGATACTTCATCTTATCATCCATGGCCTTCAATGATTCAGTCTTATTTCGATTCCTCGTAACTTCCTTATAATCTCTGGGTTCTTCATCTAGAACCTCACTTGCATAGATTAAGGCATAAGTTATGATATCTGCATACCCAAGTCTTTGAGGTGGATTGATGACTCTTCTCGGCCTACCTCTTTCCAAAAGGTAGTCATCGACAGTTTCCTCATCTTCCTCAGTATCTTCAGCATCTTGTGCTTCTTCTTCAACTTGATCTAGGATACACAATTTAGCATCGACATGCTCCACCTCAACAAGAATCTCTTCTTGTTCCATCTCTTCTTCAAATATTTGTGCACTTCAACTAACGTCATCAGTTTTCTTGAAAGCCATCTCAACTTCATTGAAAACTACATCTCGAATGGCGATACACCTCTTGTGACCTGGCTCTAGGCACCATAACTTATAAGCTTTGACTACTTCAGAGTATCCCATGAACATGCATATCAGAGCTTCAGGTTCGACCTTGTCCTGCATAATATGAGCATAAGCTATACAGCCAAATACTCTAAGTTTGTTGAGATCTGGTGGATGTCCCGACCAAATTTCTTCAGGTGTCTTCATATCTAACACAGTCGAAGTACATCTGTTTATTAGATATGTTGTTGTCGAAACAGCCTTTGCCCAAAACACCTTGTTTAACCCATCATTAGTCAACACGCATCTAAAACTTTCTAAAATGGTTCGATTAAACCTTTCAGCCAAACTATGTTTTAAGGCAGTACATACAATAGTTATGTGCCTTGCAATACCAGAGGCTGCACAAAAACTATCGAATGCCTCATTGTAAAATTCAAGGCCATTGTCAGTTCTCAGCCTCTTGACCTTCCTGCCAGTATGATTTTTGACCAGAGTCTTCCAAATTTTGAAGTTCTCAAAAGTTTCATCCTTAGTCTTCTGGATGAATACCCATAACTTTCTGAAATAATCATCAACTATGGATAAAAATACCTTGCTCTTGAATATGATGGACACCTCGCAGGCCCCTAAAGATCGACATGGATGTAATCAAGAGATCCATGTGTTCTTTGTTTGCCTTTATTGAACATCACTCTTCAAGATTTTTCCAAGTACACAAGTTTCACAAAACTTTAGCTTTTCGACTTTGTCTCCACCAAGTAGATTTTGTTTCCCCAATTTGACCAGACCCCTTTCATTGAAATGGACCAATCTCATATGCCAAATTTTTGTCTTCGACAAAGGTTTCATGGATGCAACATCTGCAGAACCACTGAAAAATCCAACCTTAAGGGTATACACGCCTTGTTTCTTCACGCCTCTTAAGACTTCCTTCGACCCCTCCATGACTTTTAGAATACTTTTCTCTCCTTGGAAAACATATCCTTTCTTGTCAAATTCACCAAGAGAAAATCAAATTTCTCTTCAAATCAGGTACGTACCTGACTTCAGTCAACAACCTTATTGATTCATCATGGAGCTTGAATCTCACAAATCCAACACATGCAGGCTTGCAAGCTTTATTGTTTTCAAGCAATACAGATTCACTATTTTGATCACATAGTTCCTCGAATAAGTCTTTGTTTGGAGTCATGTGCTAAGTGCAACCTGAATCCATAATCCACTCTTTACTTAAGTTTCTGCTTGAAACAACAAGAACATCAGATGCGTCAAAATTATTAGAACAAGATTTTGATTCTGCAATGTATCTCTAAGTTTTGATGATAACAAAGAATGAAACAATTTGGTACCCTAACAGTTTTCTTAAGTGTGTAAGATTCTAAGTTGAAATGACTCTGATAAGTCACCTTCTGATTCTTAAGAAACTAATATTTGGCCTCTGAAGTAGTCCAGAAGTGCTGACCCAACACAAAGAGAAATCACATTTGACTCTGAACAGAATGCATCTGAGGAGAAATCACCTAAAGAATATAACTCTGAAGTTGAAGCTCTGATGATCTGATTCTAAGAACTCTAGCTAAAGACTCTATCTGAAGACTCTGATCATGCTCACCTTACTCTGGCACATGCTTAGAAACACACCATCAGATGTCACCTAGTCAGAAACTTAAGCTGGAAGCATTCAAATTGTAATACAATCCTTTTAAGGAAATATATGATTATGCTTCTAGTCTGCTATGGAAATGACAAGGAAATTACTACATTTGTTTCCCACAACTGACACGAAATCTTTATTGATTTCCCCTCAATTGTATTATCTCAAATGCTATATAAGGGCCTCTTCACAACTTGCCAAAATACAACTTTGATACAACAACTTTATCATACAACTTTTTCACCACTCTTACGAAGAACAATTCACGCGTTGCATACTCTGATTATTTCTTCAGCACTGTTGCTGTAAGACAAAGTTTCCATACAAGAGTTATTGCTCAATATTGTATGGTTATCTTTCACTGTTCTTAAATTGTGTCTATACTGCTTATCTAGAAGCATCTAGCGAAATACTTTGTAATTCTTGTAATTATTTTTAATTCCTCAAGTGACTTGTTTAACTCTGTAGACTTGAGAGGGCTAAGAGGTTGTTGAACCCTTAGACGCACTTTGTAATCTGTTGAGATTAGTATATTAAGTCCTTGTTGAAGGCGAAATCACCTTGGCTGGGTGGACTGAAGTAGCTTTGATTTTCAAACGAACCAGGATAAATCATTTGTGTTATTATTATTTCTTCTTTGCATGTGTTGTTGCAAAAATCTTTTAATTCCTGGAAAAACAATTCAAACCCCCTTTCTTGTTTTTCTCTACCTTCATAAATCCTCTTGAATAATGGTTGTGTTGCCATTATCCTTACCTCCATGATCTTTCAGGCATTCAGGGCACATTTTTCTTGTATGACCCTCCTTTTTACAGTGATAACATCGAATACCAGATGCATCACCACTATAAGACTTTTGCTGACTTTTATCCTTCTTCTTGTCGAACTTGTCATCTCTCTTTGTGAATTTAGCCTTAACCGATAGACCTTCATCATTCGAAGATGGCTTATGCTCCTTTCGTTCGTTCAAATCCTTAGAGTACAAGGCTGATTGAACTTCTTCAAAGGACATATACTCTCTTCCATACAAGATAGTTTTTTTAAAGTGAGCATGTGTTCTAAACAAAGCACACAATTGTAACAGTGATTGATCTTCATCCTCGATTTTACATCAATATTTTCAAGATCAAGAATCAGCTTTTTAAACATACCCAACTGCTCATCCTTAACTTTTTCTTTACTCATATTGAATGGATACATAGCTTGCTTAAAGTAGAGGCAATTGACCAGTGATTTGGTCATGTACAAACTTTCGAGTTTCTCCGAAAGACCCGACACTGTCGTCTTCTTCGAAACCTGTCAAAGAACCTTATCACCAAGGTTCAATAAGATGGTATTGTGGGCTTTCTCTACCATAGTCAATTTTTCTTTATCCTTTAGCGCATCTTCCATGGTTGTGGATCCCTTCAAAGCTTCTAACAATCCTTCTGAACTAGTAGGGCTTTCATCTTCAAGCGCCACAGATCGAAATCGTTCATTTCGGTGAACTTTTCAATCTCATACTTTGTTGACGACATTTTCTCCACGTTCACCGCACCAATTTGTTGTGAAAACGATGTCGGAATTACAAAGTATAATTGATTTCTTGATCTGTAAGACACCCACAAGGGTAGAAAAGAATAAAACAATAAGAACACAATGGAATTGGTTATAAACTGATATTCTTTACTTTCTCTTTGAAACAAGATTACAAGTGTTACAGAATAGTAAAATATCCTCTCTCACCCTAATTAGGACTTGCCTTGTGCAATGATGAGAGACTAGTATGCTATTTATAAGAAAATTAACATACTAAATTGATGGGCTTTTACACATAGACCCATTACACAAACTAACTTAAACAATTCAGCATAACAAACAGACCCAGTTTGACGTGCTAATAATCCTAGCATACTTGAACTACATCATGTGAACAGACTTCGATGACATGTTAAGGTCATGTCGAATTGTCGAACCAAGAAACTACCTTTCAACCATACTAAAGTTCGATCAAATATCTCACACAATCCAATAGCAATTTGTTGTCTTTTGCCATCTCATGATGTCCTTACCTTTGAGGTAGTATTTATTCATCCAGTTAACTCACAACTTATCTGTATTAGCCTGCAGACTCCAAAGAAGCTTACTACTAGTTGTTATCTTCCTTTGTTTTGGTTGTTGTGTGCTTTCTTCATTTCTCTTCTCGTTACGATAACTTATAGTATGTGTAAACATTGTAGAGTTGTTTCATTAACATGGTTTTAATGTGAGTTGAGATTTTATACAATAATTTTAATTTTGTATAATTTATTCAAAAATGTAAAATAATAAAATAATAATAATTAAAATCATATATAATCTTACCAAAAATAATAATAATAATATGACTGAGTGTATCATCGGCGCTTCTAAACTTGTTTGAGTGTATCTCTAGACTTTGTTTGGGAGTTTGGAGGGGAGAGAAGGAATCCTTTTGAAAACGAATTTTTAGAAAAATATAAGAAAATATTTGACATTTTTTGGAAGAATGATTTTGTATAGAATGATAAAAGAGTGTTCATCATTACTATATTTTTAATTTTCAAAATATTATAATAATATAAAATATAATTGAAAAATTTATGCAAACCCTCCAAAATCCTTTGTCAATACAAATTATAAATTTTCAAAATTAATTTTCTTTTAACATTATAAATAAAAGCAAACTCTCCAAAATCCTCTCAACCAAAATCCTTAGATTACTTCCATTCAATCATTCCCTCTTTTTTTTTTTTAAATCTCTCCTTTCCCCCTTCAAACTCACACATGCCCCTAGAGTATTTTTATAGTATGGTATGCTATGATCCATTTTTCAATTTTATTTGACTCCTAAAACATGTATGTACCAATAAAACACCATAATATTAAAGTGTTTACATTTAATATATTTATTTCTAGAATATACATAATCTGATTTGTATCTATGATCATCATCATAATTATATTCAAATCTCTTAAAATATTATACTCCATTTGTTTATAAAAAGAAATTTATTCAGAACTGAAAACTTTGATGATTGTCTTGATAGTGATTTCAAAGTGAGTTATTTGAACTTGACTTTGTGTTGATTAAACTAAGCAAAATATATTTTAATTGAATATCTTCTACTGAATACCGATCTAAGTTCAATGCACGTTAGGCCCTAATGAAGAAAGCTACAAAATCACTCATAAAAACAAAATCCCCTGGCTTTTCTAAGAATAGAAATATGAATATAGTTTTATAAAGTTTACATCAATTTGCCAGCTATTTGTCTCACCAAAGTATATTTGTTTTTAGTTTGTTTCTGATATTCATATTTTTTTATCATCTTATATACTGATAATTCTTTTTTTTTTTCATTGTAAAATCCTCTTGATCTATTTGTGGTAGTAGAAGTACCTAAAGTGGCAAGAGATGATTCCATCTCCCAATATTAAAATCAAACTGAATGTTATTATTAAAGGAAAGAAATATTTTCTGTTTCAAGTCATGTGGTCACTGAGCCACCAACCAATTTTGGAATAGTTCAAACTTATTAGGACACCTGCCCATTTTTCTATCAACAAAGACCAATATCATACAGGTGTCAAATAAAGAAGGGAGAGACAGGAAGTGTCAATTATAGTAGTCCATTTTCCATATTGCCCATTCAAAAAGGCATCAAAAACTGTTTTTATATTAAGAAGAGTAGAGCCTGTTAGCATTAAGGATAACAAAATGGGGAGAAGACACACGTCGCATTTCAAACTCTCCAACACAACACCTCGCTATCTTAACCCAAAAGTGCGCTCCACATGTGCGGCATAGACAAAAACTTCATCATGCTAACAAATCTTGGTTCACATGTTTTACAAAATCTAACTTGAATGAACCTGTTTTCGTCCCTAATTGATGATTCAAGTTATTTCTTACTATTTGGCAATGCACGCTCCTGCGACAAATTGCAGGTGTTGATTGGCTACATTAGGTGGAGTTCACATCATCAAGTATCCTCTTTATTTCATATATATTAAAAAATTAAAAAATTAAAAAAGATAATGATGTTTTTATCAAAATCCCTATTATTCAACATTGAAAATGATTAAAAAAACAGTAATGATTAAATAGTAGAATTTAAAAAAATAATAATTTATATTATAAAATAAAATGAGTCATTCATTTTTGAGGTTAAATATAGGTTGGATCCTACTAAATATCTTAAATTTTATTTTTTTAATCTCTCAAAATATTTGCTTCAAAGAATAGTCTTTATAAAATTTTACATTCACTTTTTTTATCCTTAATACTAAAATCGTCGCTAAAATTGTCCCTATTCAATCATTAAGTAATAAATTGTCATTAAAACCGTCACTAATTCAGTCGCTAAGTTGTAAAAATCGTTGTTAAATGCAAGATAGACCAAAAGTGTGGATGAAAAATTTTAGGAGGAACATTGTTTGAAAAAAATATTTTGAGGGACTAAAAACGAAATTTAAGATATTTATGAGGACCACAAACATATTTAACCCTTCATTTTTGAACTTTATTTTTAGCAAATGGATCACTCATTGTAAGATGGGGGGAATAGAGTATTAGTATTGTCAACTATATGTTAATTTTGTATAAATTTAGAGCCCATAATGAATGAGGAATCGACACCTCCAATTATAAAGTTTCACTACTACAAAATATATTTTTGGTAAAACTATATTACTAAGGCCGCCTAAATCACCATATAATAACTGATATTGGTCATTCAATTCCTTTCGGAGCTCGAGGAATTGGTCATTCATGGCATTCATCTTCTCGTTAACATTTGGGCCCTCGGACGGCTCAGAATGATAGATGGTGTCGTCTACCCTGGGAATGGTATGCACGACAGGAGGAGGCATTGCAAGGACCGGGCTAGATGCCGGCATGGAAGCAAAGGTAGGAGCTGGAATATATGGCATGAAACCAGGAGGCATACCCCACGGAAACCCGGCTGGCATGGCATGCGGAACAAAATGAGCATTGGCAGCTGGCACAGTCGAAGAAACCACTTCAGATATAACAGTCCTCTGGAGAGGAGTTGCAGGAGGTGGAGACGGTTGATTCTGAGCAGCCAAAAATTGCTCCATCAGAGCGCTCAATCTGGCGACCTCTTCCTTCAGCTCTCTGTTCTCTTGTTCTAACTGATCCATCACTCTTGCAGAATTGGCTCTGGTATAGTACCGATGAGTCAGCTTGTCTTCAAAATAAATGAAGAGCACAGAGTTAGGCCATAGACAAGAAGACCAGAACAACCTGCTTATGCAAAATGATGCATGCAATGCTTGTGCATATGCTTTGTTTTTAATTTTAAGGAACTTTTAGGGTTCTATTTGCAAATTTTGAAATATTAAGCATTTAATAGCATATGGAAAATATCTCATCAAATATATTCAAGACAAAGAAGTACAGCATTGTTGATTATTACAAGGGAAAAGGAAAATGAACATCCTATGGATCCCTAGAAGCTCGAGATGCTGGAAGACGAGATACACAAAGCTTCTTGATCTCTCTCTCATATGCTGCTTCCATATCCGCTTTCTCCTTAGTAAGTCGATCATACTTCCTCTTCCAGAACTTGGAAGACTGAGGAAGCAGAGAAGTCCAGGTATCATCCGGATCATCTATCACCTGATGTTCGAGAAACTCAATCAGAGCATCTTTCTCTTTGATTTGCTGAAGCAACTCTTCTCTTTCACGGATCCAGGCACGTGAAAGGTCTTCGTCTCTCGACTCCTCTACGCCTTGGTTAGGGAGGGTTGAAGGCCCAGCCACAACCAACGGTGTAGGTCTCGGATAATCATATGGCATAAGATACTCAGAAGCTCTCTGTCTGACCCAAGAAGTATACGGCTCCAAAGCAATGCAGTTCTTTGGACCCAATTCATTCCTACCCTTCTTGTGAATCTTGCGCCAAGCGCGGACCATCCTGGCTTTCAGGCCTTGGGGGTCTTTACCCTCCTGAAAGAACACACCTTCTAACAGAATGTTATGAGGTTTATCCTTTAAGGGGAACCCAAGCTGACGACGTGCTAAGATAGGATTGTAGCTGATCCCACCACATGTACCAAGAAGAGGCACATTAGGGAATTCACCACAATAATCAATGATCTGAAAAGTATCATACACGCGATCATACCAAGAGATATCGTCATTAGTGAGAGACATAAGTCTCGTAGACCACCGTAGACATCCCTTGTTCTCCTTGAAAGCAAACGTCTGCGGTAAGTGAGAAATAAACCACTTATACAACAGAGGCAAACAGCACACAATAACTCCTCCACCCTTTGCATTCCTCAGGTGCAAAGAGAAATAGGCATCACCCAACAGAGTCGGAACGGGATTAAGAACTGAAAAGATCCTAATGGCGTTCACATCCACAAATTTGTCGATGTTGGGGAACAATACCAATCCATAGATGAGCAGCACGAATATGGCCTCAAAGGCATCCTCACTCATGGCCTTCCCATAAACAGTAGCTTGAGCGACGAGGAAATCAGAAGGAAGACCCTGAATTCCACCTTTGGTAGTCATATGCGCTTCAATAAGGGATTCATCTATGTGTAACAAGTATGCGATCTCTCGAGAAGTCGGAATACTCTCTAAGCCACTGAACGGCACCTGATCCAGAACGGGAATACCCACGAGATGAGCATACTCCTCGAGCGTAGGCAACAGCTGGAAGTCCGGAAAGGAGAAACAATGATACAGAGGATCATAGAACTGTGCCAAAGTACTCATCAACCCTTCGTCAACCTGAGTAGTCAACAGAGGCAGAAGCTTCCCATAACGAGCTTTGAAACCCAAGGGATCTAATACATAGGATGTCAGATTCCTTAACTCTTTCACATCGGGCTGTCTAAAGTTGTACTTCTTTGTATGCCTTTTTGGTATTTCCATGTCTGAAAATTTTGCAAATAAACCCTTTAAGTTCCTTGAAAATTTTCTGATTTTTCTGATGACATGAATGCGGATGAATGCATGAATGTATGAATGCAACAATCACACTCAAGGATCAAGCAAAACACACCAGACAAATGTCATGGGAAAGCTCATAGTATCCTTAATATCAATCATCCATTTTGGTGGATTATGGTTTACGCCTTATCAACACCCAAGTTCCATTGATATTAACGATACATGAACCGGCTCAATCATCCTTAATATCAATCATCCATTTTGGTGGATTATGGCTTTCACCTTATCAACACCCAAGTTCCATTGATATTAAGGTTGTCTGAACGACTCAACCATGAATCACGGGTTTGTTGAGAGTCACGAGCATGGGGTATCGGTTAAGAACCACCCAAAGGGAGTGTACTAGGGTTTAAACCTGCCGAACATGTTCTACCAGAGGTTCCCATAGTCATCATCCCATCTTTCGAATATTATCGGAGGAACGAATACTCGTATTCCAAAAATATTCTCAAGAGAGACTCTTATGAGTGTAGTATCGCGTAACAATCGCATCAGATCTGACATCTGAACGACCTCCGCACTACGTCCTAAAAATAGGCCAAGATGGGCTTGGTAAACTAAGGTCCTTGGCTTCTAAGGCACATGATTGAAAGAATAATGCCTAACCACAAATAAATTGTGTGACATTATTAATCCAACATGACCTCCACCAAGTGAATGGACTCGCAAGTCAACTTGTTAAGGAATACTCCACACAAGTCGACAAGACTATGCCATTCTCCTATCCTAAGGTGCACTCGAGTTCGGGTATAGAACTCATCTCACAGAGATCACCAAGCAAACAGCAATTGTATATCAAGCAATTCAAACATCACAATCAATATAGTAATCCCAAATTGTACAAAAATATGTCATATAACAAATAACAATATCACACAACAAGGGTGAAAAGTAGGCAAAACCACCAAGGATTTTTAGTCCCCAGCAGAGTCGCCACTTTTCTGTAGCGGTGTATTCGTCACTTTATGATTTATTGATTAAACCAAAAGCAAAGCATACAAAGAATTGAGTCGCCACCGCACTTTTATTTATCCAAAGGAATGGCTAAAAAGCGAACAAAAGCCTAAGAAGTTTTACACATAGAAAACTAATGAAAAGATCAGAGATCTGGGTAAGGGGTTAATTACGCAATGGGAAGGTGTTAGGCACCCAAAACGTCCTAGGTACTCCTAGGGAGCCCTTTTCACACTTGTTGTACGAAATGTTATTTGTTTATGAAATATTTATTGTGCAAACATGGATGGAAGGGAGGAGAAAAGAATATACAATTTTTATTATTTTTGTGTTTGGATGGATAACCATTGCCTACGTACCTTTACAGGATCAAAACCTCGTAGTTCGGCTAAAAGATTTCCAAAATATGGGTGGGTTCATTTTAAAACAAAAGCCCTAAGGTCTTTCGTTATCCACGGGAGAAAACTCAACCTTATACAAACAACAAGTCCACCATGTGATAAAAGCTTCAACTTGCTAGTGAGGGGTTGTCATACCCCAAAATTTGCCCATTAGTATTTCAAGACATTTCAGGGCACTCCGACTCATTTTATGACACTTAAAGGAACAAAGGCCCAGCTCGCGAATGACCCAAAATGGCCTACTCGCTACACGCTCACCTGGTGATAATATGAAAGTGGTTTATTTGGAAGCGGAGGAAAAGGGGTGCAAAAAGGAAAGAAAACCAACCAAACAGCAAAGCCCAACCCAAAGTACAAGAACACGGGTGTGGCATCTGTGACGAGCGTCACAGAGGCTGTGACGAGCGTCACGCCTCGCACACCCCTGTGACGGGCGTCACACACGGTGTGACGAACGTCACACCATTCCCCTACTTTGTGGGCGCAGGCAACGCTTCGGAGACTTGAAGATCCGTTGAGGAATGTTGGGCCCTGCATCCACTATATCCATGCGCACGTTGAAGACTTTTTGGGCAGCATGCATGACCTAATGACACTAATATAAATAGCCACCTTGAAAACCTAAAAGAGGGAGCTTTTGGCCGAGATTCTTTTTCCTTTGCCGTTTTCGCCTTTGCATTTTCTCTTCTTTTCCAGCAGCTTAGGCATTGTGTTTTACAAGTGCTACACTATTTCTTTTGCAATTCCTGATTCCCTTTTGGTATTTAGTTGATTCTTTTTGCACAATAGTTTCTACAACGGAAACTATTGCGTGCCTTTTTACCGAATCTAATCTTACGGCGGCAGCAAGGTCACCTCCGCTCAATTCTATCCGATCGGCCAATTCAAGGTTGCGACTCAAGTACAAACAGGTTTGCGTTACTATTATCACTTTATGTTCCTAATTCACATGTGATATCATAATTGAGATTCATAAATATATTTGAGGCTTTGCATGTAACTTAAGTCTGCCTGGATACTCTGAATTGTTGTAATGGATGCCGCTGTTTTATCATAACCATGCTTTGTTTACCTATTACTTTGGTGCAACTCTCGATTGCACCCTGATTTGGTATTCTAACCCGTTTGCTGAATTTTGCAAAGGTTCATATGTCCCAGGAAAAGATTGCTGTTTAGGTCTCCCACTTTATTTGTGGGATACCCTTGTGGAGACTCACCCTAAGTGGCCTAATTAATTTTAATGTGTTCATTTTAATGTCTTAATTTTAATGTATTAATTTTAATGTATTAATTTTAATGCATTGATTTTAGTATGGACTTAATTACTTAATTGACTTTAAAATATGACCTTTAAATAAGTGATCTTGGACCTCTTTCTTTTGCTGCCTTACGGTACTACGGTATAACGGTCATGTCCCGCGAATGTGGGGATACCCTTAGCAAAGACCCTTCGGTTAAATCATCATAAAATAAATTATGGTCCCTCGGATGTTGCCTTCGAAAATACGATTTTGTCCCTCGACGACCCTTCGGTGTAGCCTACGGTTAAATGATGATCGTCCCTTCGAATGCTAAGGTATCCTTACAACTGTTGCCTTCAATGACCGATCGATGACCCTACGATGACCCTTCAACATCCCCAGGATAAAACCACTTACTTCTCAATAGTAAGGACAGTTTTACCCTCATGAGGATGGGAAATGCCCGGAAAGACCTCGGACAGGTATAACCTTAATTGCTCAGTCATAACCTAAAAAATATACTTTTCGCACCTCGCACCTTTCAAACGTCTTCTTTTGGAAAATCACCACTTAGCATACATCCGTACTAGGATCATTGCCAAGTTATATTTTTCTAAACCATTTTCTAAATTAAACGAGATAACCACTTTGTATACATTCATGCAAGAATCATTACAAAGTTAAATTCTCATTTTCAAAACATTTTTCATACATTTCTCAACCACCTTTTTCAAACAAAGAAAACATAAATGATTGAGCAATTAAGAGCCCATGGATAACCATGGATACGAAGGGTGCCTAACACCTTCCCTTCGTATAAAGTACCTCCCGAACCTAAGAATTTAAAATTAAGGTCTTTCCTGTTCTTTTCCACCTTTCCTTATGGGATAAAAGAAAAGTCGGTGGCGACTCTTGCTAACCGCGACATTGCGATTACAAATCCAATAAGGTCCAGTTCACCATATGACAGAACTGGCGACTCTGCTGGGGACTACAAAGAGAGGTCCATCTTAAAAAAAAAAAAAAAAAAAAAAAAAAAAAAAAAAAAAAAAAAAAAAAAATCATTTATGTTTTATTATTCCTTCTTTTAAGGGGGCTTTGAGTGAAAGATCCTACACCCGGATCTAGTGTACCTTAGGTAAGTAGCAATAGATCATCGCGACTATCCGGCGTATACTGGAATGGTCAAAATGATAGCTACGGTTAATGTGACACTTTGGTTGTCCTGATGTTCCTCATGTTATTTGAGGAAAAATTTGGCTTCCGCGTGGTGTCATCAAAGCATTAACCAGACCTTTAGAACCCTAATTGACTCATCCTAGCCATTAGAAAGTAGTGAGATAACTGGCTTCGGTTCCGACTGAGGTTGGTTGATACTCGATACTACACTCTTTGAGATTGGACTTTAGGGAAGCTTCGGTCAACCACTTGGTGTTGCACTGAAGTGGACCTAAAGAAAGGTCGATGATTTGAGATCCTTCTAGAACCCGGTTACTATTCTAGGACAGGTTGAACCAACTAAACTTCAGTGGGGAGGGTACTTACCTATGGAACTCATGCAAGCCTTAAAACTTAGGAATGATTGTTGGGTGACTTGCTTGTGCTTGTTATTTATTTAACCTCATAACATCATAACATCATAACATCATGACATCATAACATTGTACTAACCATTTCAAGGACTTAGGGATTTAACTTTGCTCTGTTTTGTATGAAAAAAAAAAACAAAAAAAACAAACAAAAAAACAAAAAAAAAAACAAAAAAAGTTTCCCTTTTCGGTAGTTTATGCAAAGTTAAATTCCAAAAGGCCTTGAAAACATTTCATGCATTGCATAGCATAACATAGCATAACAGGTACTCTAAAGGGATCAGTGTTCTCACGGTTTTCCTCCACACAGAAAAATGGATCTCGAACAAACTGTCAAAGATCTCCAGACTCAGAATGCTCAATTCAAGGAGATGATGTTAAGCTTATCCAAGGGGCAGGAGGAACTGAAGGCTCTTCTGGCCGAAAAGAAGAAGGACAAGAAAGCTGTGAGCTCCATTAACCCGGGCAGAAGGCGTAAAGGACAGGCTACGGGAATCAAATTTGGAATCCCGAATGGTCCAGAAGAGGGGGCGGAGAATGATTCAGAGGAGGAGAATGCTGATTTCTCTAACCCTGAGGATGATGATGAAGAGTATGAGAATGAGCAATACTCTCCAAGAGATGATAAGTATAAATTGCTGGAAGAACGCATGCTAGCTATGGAGGGTCAGAAGGCGCCTGGTCTAGATTTCGAAAGTTTAGGCCTGGTCTCCGATGTGACCATTCCCCGCAAATTCAAAATCCCCACTTTCACTCAGTATGATGGGGCATCTTGTCCTCAGATGCATCTGAGAGCTTACGTGAGAAAGATTCAGCCGCACACCACTGACAAGAAACTATGGATCCATTTCTTCCAAGAGAGCCTGTCTGGCACACAGTTGGAATGGTATTATCAGCTCGAGAGCTCTGACATCCGCACCTGGACTGATTTAGCAACAGCTTTCTATAAGCAGTACCAGTACAATTCTGAATTAGCGCCTACTCGGCTACAGTTGCAGAATATGACTATGGGATCTAAAGAAAGCTTCAAAGAGTATGCTCAGAAATGGAGAGATCTGGCCGGCAGGGTCAAACCCCCTATGACCGATCGAGAGTTAGTGGACATGTTCATGGGTACACTGACTGGCCCATTCTACAGCCATCTACTGGGAAGTTCTTCATCAGGTTTCACTGAACTTATACTGACAGGTGAACGGGTAGAGAGCGGCATTCGAAGTGGAAAGATACAAGCAACTACTTCTGCAAGCACCAAAAAGTCCTATCAGGGAAAGAATGAATCAAATGCTGTGTACAGTGAAAGGAAGCATAACAAGAAGAATCGTGACCATACTGTTGGGGCAGTTACAATTGCCGCCCCGCCAGCTCAAAACTTCCAGCAAAGACCAGACAGACCAAGAAGGCAGTTTACCAAGCTCAATATGACTCTAGCACAAGCACTGCAAAGTATGCTAAAGGTAAACTTAATCACTCTCAGAGGTCCTCCTGCAAATGTCAACACTACTTCGCCTCGTTATAATCCCAATGCCAGGTGTGCATATCACTCCGATAGCCCCGGGCATGATACAAATGATTGTTGGCTGTTGAAGAACAAGATTCAGGACATGATCGACGCTGGGGAAGTTGAGTTCGAGCCTCCGGAGACTCCTAATGTCATCACTGCCCCTCTGCCTAATCATGACAAGACTGTCAATGCTGTGGAGGATACTGATAATGGTTGTGATGGCTGGATTCTCCCAATAATTGGTGACGGACTCAATAATTGGAAGGCTGAAGACACTATCCCGATTTCCTTTAGTCAGGAGTAATTGTTGTTGCTATTTTTGTGTTGCAAAGCATTGTGTCTATACCCGGGGCATAATAGCTAATTTTAAGGGTTTGTCATTTTCATAAGCATATTCATATTCAATAAATCAATGGACTTTTTGCATTCAAATATTGCGCTCTTTATCTTTCCTGTCATTTTTCAAACAAGCTATGTTTTCTTGCACACACTCACGTAACAATTTGCCGATCCATATCCACTCTGGATCCTGTTGATAATAGTTCTACTACTGTTCATTATGACTTTGAAAATCCGATCTACCAAGCCGAGGATGGAAGTGAGGAAGATTGTGAAGTCCCTAGAGAACTTGCCAGACTGGTACTACAAAAGACTATACAGCCGCATGAGGAATCGATTGAAATTGTAAATCTGGGTACTGAGGTAGACAGAAGAGAAGTCAAAATAGGAGGAGGATTGGAAAGCAGTGTCAAGGAAAGATTGATTCGGATGTTACATGACTATGTAGAGGTTTTCGCTTGGTCTTATGAAGATATGCCCGGGTTGGATACTGATATAGTGGTGCATCGGCTGCCTACGAAAGAAGACTGCCGTCCTGTCAAGCAAAAGGTTCGCCGCATGCGTCCTGAAATGTCTGAGAAAATCAAAGCCGAGGTTATGAAACAATTCAATGCCGGTTTCTTAGCTGTTACTTCTTATCCTCAATGGGTTGCTAATGTGGTGCCAGTGCCAAAGAAAGATGGTAAGGTGCGAATGTGCGTGGATTACAGAGATTTGAATAAAGCGAGTCCCAAAGATGACTTTCCACTCCCACACATTGATGTTCTGGTAGATAACACCGCTCAACACAAATTATTCTCATTCATGGATGGTTTCTCAGGTTACAATCAGATTAAGATGGCACCTGAGGACATGGAGAAAACCACGTTTGTGACGCAATGGGGCACTTTCTGTTACAAAGTAATGCCGTTCGGTCTAAAGAACGCCGGGGCAACATACCAGCGTGCTATGGTGGTTTTGTTCCATGACATGATTCATCATGAGATAGAAGTATATGTGGATGACATGATAGCTAGATCTCATACTGAAGAAGAACATCTCGATCATTTATACAAACTGTTCGAGAGGTTGAAGAAGTACAAGTTGAGATTGAATCCGAACAAATGCACCTTTGGAGTAAGATCCGGTAAACTCTTGGGCTTTATTGTCAGTGGTAAAGGAATTGAGGTGGACCCAGCTAAAGTGAGAGCTATTCAGGAAATGCCAGTCCCTCGTACGGAGAAAGAAGTCAGAGGTTTCTTGGGACGCTTGAACTACATTGCTCGATTTATCTCCCACTTGACCGCTACTTGCAAACCCATCTTCAAATTACCAAAAAAGAAAAATCAAGAGATGGTATGGAATGATGAATGACAAAATCAAGAAATATCTCCAAGAACCTCCAATTCTAATGCTACCAGTTGAAGGAAGACCTCTAATCATGTATTTGACCGTGTTAGAAAATTCAATAGGGTGTGCTGGAGCAACATGACGAGTCTGGTCGAAAAGAGCATGCCATACACTGCCTTAGCAAAAGGTACCGACTGTGAAACAAGATACTCACAGCTCGAGAAAGCTTACTGTGCTTTGGCTTAGGCTGCTCGCCGACTAAGACAGTATATGTTGAATCAGACCACTTTATTGATTTCTAAGATGGATTCTATCAAATATCTACTTGAGAAACCTGCTGTCTCCTGAGAGAGTTATCACTGATAATGGTACTAATCTGAACAACAAGATGATTACTGAACTCTGCACGCAGTTCAAAATTAAACACCATAACTCCTCTCCGTACCGACCAGAGATGAATGGCGCCGTGGAGGCTGCTAATAAGAACATCAAGAGGATCATACAAAAGATGACAGTAACGTACAAAGACTGGCATGAGATGTTACCATTTGCTCTCCATGGTTATCGCACTTCAGTACGCACTTCGACAGGGGCAACTCCCTTCTCTTTAGTCTACGGAGCGGAAGCTGTTTTACCGGTGGAAGTCCAGATTCCCTCTCTAAGAATTGCGAAAGATGCAGGCTTAGATGAGGATGAATGGATTCAAACTCGACTCGATCAGATAAATCTGATTGATGAAAAGAGATTTGCGGCTGTTTGTCATAGGCAGATATATCAGAAGCGCATGACCAGAGCATTTAACAAAAAGGTCAAGAGACAGGTGTACCAACTTGGCGCCTTGGTGGTCAAGCGTATCATTCTACCACAAGGGGATCCCAGAGGCAAATGGACTCCCACACACGAAGGGCCATTTGTAGTTAAGAAGGTATTCTCTGGTGGAGCCATGATGCTTGCTACAATGGATGGCGAAGAGTTCCCGCATCCTGTGAACGCTGACATAGTTAAAAAATACTACGCATAAAAGAGACCCGCTAGGTCGACGTACCTAGGCAAAAGTAAGGGCATCCCGGCGAACCAAAAGGGTTCGGGCAAAATTAGGGATAAACATATAAAAACGTACACCCGGCAAGTCGAAAACCTGAAAAGGCGGCTTGGGCAAAAAAGGGTATCCTGGTGGACTGAAAACCTGAAAAGGCAGTCCAGGCAAAAATTAGGGATTAAAGCGTATGACTATGTCCCGTCCTCTGTCAGCTTCATCCAAGTTCAAGGGACTGAACAAGCCAATCACTTCTATCCGACAGCAGGAGATGAGATGCTTGAAGACATAATGACAGTGGTGGAATTAGAATCAATAGGACTTTTTCTGCATAGCTTTCTCTTTGTTTGCCTGACAATTTCCTCTTACCAGGATTTCTGTCTCCTTGTACACAAATTGCTTGTTCATAGGCCCTCTTTCAAAATCAGTACAATTTCATTTCCAAAAAGATGCTTTTGTTTTACTTTCTCTGTTTTGTTTGCGTAAACATCCATTGATTTAACTTGAATTGACTTATGCATTTGAATATGATCAATGTTTACCAAAAATACATGCCTAGAATAGTAATAGCAATTACTACACGACTTCAGGATCGAGGAGAAGGTCTAATCATGCTTCCCAATGAATCCGTTGCTAATTCTATTCCCCAACAAGAACCAGCTATTTCCCAGCAGAGGTCGGCATCATCAGACATATTGGGCATCTCTTCTATCCCCAGTCAGGCTCTGTTGAGTGGTTCCATCGTCAGACAGAAGTCAAGAACCCCCAGCCGAGAGAGGGTCCTCAACACGAATATCTCCAGTCAGTAGATGGAGATTTATTTTCCCCAGTAGAGTCCCCAAGCAGAACTTCTCATACGCATAACTCATTCATTACATCGTTTCACCACATACGCATGCATACAACATTCGCATTTATTTTCGAAAGCATAAAACATCTCATGCATCATGACATAGCATAGCGCTAACCTTTCTTTGCAGATTAATTATCCTCCTGATATAGTCAAAGTAAAAGGCTCATTCAGGCAGACGCCTTTATCAATCACAGACAAGATTCAGATACATATTCCAGATGCAATTCATGGGAACATTCATTCTGACAACACTTCGATATCCTCCTAGCGATGGCATCTTTAAGCCCATCCCAGACATTTATTGCAAGTACAACGTATACAGATACAGCCTAACATACGGTTCATTCTGATTCAACTCAACATATGACTCCTTCGACTCAGATACGATCTAGCGTACGATCCATTCTGACCGTCTTCAACTCAATTACAGTCTAATGCACGACCAAGTTAGACCTTCATCTTCCCATGTGCTACCTTCGGACAGGTACATTCCTGAATGGTAGTCTGGTATATGGCTACTCCCTTACTCAGGTGCTACCTTCGGACAGGTACATTCCTGAATGGTAGTCTGGTATACGGCTACTCCCTTGCTCAGGTGCTACCTTCGGACAGGTACATTCCTGAATGGTAGTCTGGTATACGGCTACTCCCTTGCTCAGGTGCTACCTTCGGACAGGTACATTCCTGAATGGTAGTCTGGTATACGGCTACTCCCTTGCTCAGGTGCTACCTTCGGACAGGTACATTCCTGAATGGTAGTCCGGTATACGGCTACCCCCTTACTCAGGTGCTACCTTCGGACAGGTACATTCCTGAATGGTAGTCTGGTATATGGCTACTCCCTTACTCAGGTGCTACCTTCGGACAGGTACATTCCTGAATGGTAGTCTAGTGTACGGCTACTCCCTTACTCAGGTGCTACCTTCGGACAGGTACATTCCTGAATGGTAGTCTGGTACTACTCCCTTACTCAGGTGCTACCTTCGGACAGGTACATTCCTGAATGGTAGTCTGGTATACGGCTACTCCCTTGCTCAGGTGCTACCTTCGGACAGGTACATTCCTGAATGGTAGTCTGGTATACGGCTACTCCCTTGCTCAGGTGCTACCTTCGGACAGGTACATTCCTGAATGGTAGTCTGGTATACGACTACTCCCCCTTCAAGCAGATTCAACCTAACGAACGGCTCATTCTGCAACTCAGAACCGATCTGGCGTACGATCCATTCTGATCTTTCATCCCCATCAAAGTCACCTGCCTAACGAACAGCTCACTCTGGTATTCAGATACGGTCCAGTGTATGACCCATTCTGATCCCTTATCCCCAGCAGTATATGGCGTACTCTGACTCCCCAGCAAAGTCAACAGCATGATGGATGATTCACTATACGATCTAGCGTATGACCCGGTATGACACCCATGTCTTCAGATATCGTCTAACGTACGACACAGTCTGAAGCTCCCATCATCAAATTTCCTGGATGGCATCTGTAAGCCCATCTCCATCAAGACCAATTGACAAGCGCAAATTTTCGGGGCATTCTAGTGTTCAATAATCTTCCACCTCCAGACCACGAATGGTGCACATACCATTCTACTCTCTCGGTTCAAGAATATTGAACAGGGGCAGCTGTCATACCCCAAAATTTGCCCATTAGTATTTCAAGACATTTCAGGGCACTCCGACTCATTTTATGACACTTAAAGGAACAAAGGCCCAGCTCGCGAATGACCCAAAATGGCCTACTCGCTACACGCTCACCTGGTGATAATATGAAAGTGGTTTATTTGGAAGCGGAGGAAAAGGGGTGCAAAAAGGAAAGAAAACCAACCAAACAGCAAAGCCCAACCCAAAGTACAAGAACACGGGTGTGGCATCTGTGACGAGCGTCACAGAGGCTGTGACGAGCGTCACGCCTCGCACACCCCTGTGACGGGCGTCACACACGGTGTGACGAACGTCACACCATTCCCCTACTTTGTGGGCGCAGGCAACGCTTCGGAGACTTGAAGATCCGTTGAGGAATGTTGGGCCCTGCATCCACTATATCCATGCGCACGTTGAAGACTTTTTGGGCAGCATGCATGACCTAATGACACTAATATAAATAGCCACCTTGAAAACCTAAAAGAGGGAGCTTTTGGCCGAGATTCTTTTTCCTTTGCCGTTTTCGCCTTTGCATTTTCTCTTCTTTTCCAGCAGCTTAGGCATTGTGTTTTACAAGTGCTACACTATTTCTTTTGCAATTCCTGATTCCCTTTTGGTATTTAGTTGATTCTTTTTGCACAATAGTTTCTACAACGGAAACTATTGCGTGCCTTTTTACCGAATCTAATCTTACGGCGGCAGCAAGGTCACCTCCGCTCAATTCTATCCGATCGGCCAATTCAAGGTTGCGACTCAAGTACAAACAGGTTTGCGTTACTATTATCACTTTATGTTCCTAATTCACATGTGATATCATAATTGAGATTCATAAATATATTTGAGGCTTTGCATGTAACTTAAGTCTGCCTGGATACTCTGAATTGTTGTAATGGATGCCGCTGTTTTATCATAACCATGCTTTGTTTACCTATTACTTTGGTGCAACTCTCGATTGCACCCTGATTTGGTATTCTAACCCGTTTGCTGAATTTTGCAAAGGTTCATATGTCCCAGGAAAAGATTGCTGTTTAGGTCTCCCACTTTATTTGTGGGATACCCTTGTGGAGACTCACCCTAAGTGGCCTAATTAATTTTAATGTGTTCATTTTAATGTCTTAATTTTAATGTATTAATTTTAATGTATTAATTTTAATGCATTGATTTTAGTATGGACTTAATTACTTAATTGACTTTAAAATATGACCTTTAAATAAGTGATCTTGGACCTCTTTCTTTTGCTGCCTTACGGTACTACGGTATAACGGTCATGTCCCGCGAATGTGGGGATACCCTTAGCAAAGACCCTTCGGTTAAATCATCATAAAATAAATTATGGTCCCTCGGATGTTGCCTTCGAAAATACGATTTTGTCCCTCGACGACCCTTCGGTGTAGCCTACGGTTAAATGATGATCGTCCCTTCGAATGCTAAGGTATCCTTACAACTGTTGCCTTCAATGACCGATCGATGACCCTACGATGACCCTTCAACATCCCCAGGATAAAACCACTTACTTCTCAATAGTAAGGACAGTTTTACCCTCATGAGGATGGGAAATGCCCGGAAAGACCTCGGACAGGTATAACCTTAATTGCTCAGTCATAACCTAAAAAATATACTTTTCGCACCTCGCACCTTTCAAACGTCTTCTTTTGGAAAATCACCACTTAGCATACATCCGTACTAGGATCATTGCCAAGTTATATTTTTCTAAACCATTTTCTAAATTAAACGAGATAACCACTTTGTATACATTCATGCAAGAATCATTACAAAGTTAAATTCTCATTTTCAAAACATTTTTCATACATTTCTCAACCACCTTTTTCAAACAAAGAAAACATAAATGATTGAGCAATTAAGAGCCCATGGATAACCATGGATACGAAGGGTGCCTAACACCTTCCCTTCGTATAAAGTACCTCCCGAACCTAAGAATTTAAAATTAAGGTCTTTCCTGTTCTTTTCCACCTTTCCTTATGGGATAAAAGAAAAGTCGGTGGCGACTCTTGCTAACCGCGACATTGCGATTACAAATCCAATAAGGTCCAGTTCACCGTATGACAGGGGTTAACCCTATAATAAGCAAGGAAGTCTTACAATTCAATCACTAAGGACAAAAGGCGAGATTAATATCAACCAACAAGGATAAATCAAACCTATGGCTAATGTATGAAAACTCATCAAGCAATGGACAAAGCCACAAAACAATTGTATGAGTTGGATTAACCAATTATAATTTATTCACAAAAGAGGGTCAAAGTATGATTAGAATTCAATTCAAAGAAGTATTATGAAATGGAGTTTGAAAATCAAAGGCCTAAGGCCTAGGTTTCTAATTTGAAAAGAGATGAGAATGTTTGCACAATATTTTCAGGTTTTGGATTAGCATGCAAAGATGGAAGTTTAAAGAACAAAAGGTGGGAGGGTGAGGAAGTAAAACTTCTTAGATGTTCACCTCTTGAAATCATATGTAGATGATTCAAGTGATTCCTTTGGAGTAAGGCAACAATGCAAATAAGCAAACGAAAAAATGGATACCGGATGCCAATCAATGGACTTATACCAATCTCCTAAAACAAACATGGATACCGGATACCAATCAATGGATTTACACCAATCTCCTAAAACAAACAATGATATCAGATGCCAATCAATGGACTTACACTAATCTCACAAACAAACATGGATACCGGATACCAATCAATGGATTTACACCAATCTCCTAAAACAAAACAATGATACCAGATGTCAATCAATGGACTTATACTAGTCTCACAAACAAACATGGATACCGGAAGCCAATCAATGGACTTATACCAATCTCCTAAAACAAAGCAATGATACCAGATGCCAATCAATGGACTTATACTAGTCTCACAAAACAAAATAACAAGGATGCCAGATGTCAATCAATGGACTTATACTAGTCTCCCACCATATCATAGGAACAACTGCCAAGTAATGGACTTATGCTTGTCTCCTCCATGGACAAAGCAAAAATGCTATAAAGCAAAGCTTATGAAATGATATACAAATGATGATGATAAATGCACAAAGGCACACTCAAGCAAATATGCAAAGATGAATCAAGTAGGCAGACAATCAAGTCAGTTAGCACACACTATATACAATCAATTAGGCTCAAGCAAGGTTAGACTTTACAGTCAACTGGAATGGGGTATTGTGAGCTCTTAACCCTAACATTGAGAGTTAGGGTGAAGCAGATGAAATGGAGATGAGGGGTGTGCCTCATAGCTCTTATCCCCGGTCAGGGAGAGCTTTGATCAATGGAAGGTGTGGGAGTTCAGAAAGTTGGAACTCTTCTCCACAAATGATTTGACTCTATAAGATCTTGGGTTAATATCCACAATGCATCAACATGTTATGTGAGCAAAGTGGATGACACACTGAGTAGCAGGAGATGGACTACACATCTCTTTTATCTGCCAATTGCCTCATAGGAGGACTTTTTCTGCTTGGCACAAAGAGTAAACAACCACAAGCATTGCCTCTTAAGGAGGACTTCAGACAGGTGTCTGCCCACATAACAGGACAGGTCTTCCAGACTACATGAAGAAGAGAGGTTATACCTAAGTGGTTAAGCAACCAAGCAAAAGCAAGTTCAAAGTGAACTTAAAGCAACTTATGTACCTGTGGAAACATCAAACAAATCAGTACAACTATACAGACAAACAACCAACAGTTAATATCAGACAAACAGACAAGGTTCACAATGTGCAAGCCAAAAGTCAAACTCAAATGAGTTAACATCAACCTACAAAACACACAAAGATTAGTAATCAAAGGCAAACATCAATGCTCAAATGATGAAGCATCCTTAACCAAGTAACTTGGATGTTCAACCTGAAATCAAAGCTCGAACATGAGAGGCAAACCACTAGGTCAAAGCCTAGGGTCAAAGATGGAGAAGAAATTCAAAACAGAAGCTGAAAATTAACATGAATCAACTTCAAACACATCTTGAAACAATCCAAAAGGTCTCACATCAATATCATATATCAAAAGCATTTCATGATCAATTGAAGTTCAAGGCAATTTTAAAGCTCAAATGTGACCAACCAGAATGAAAAATCTCAATTAAATCAGAAAGGATTCAAATAATTCCAAGAAAATTCATGCACATTCACAACATCCATAATATGCATCACACAAAAAATCAGGACAATTGGAGATCATTTGGCATGGCAAATTCATCACATAAGTTGAACATCAAAAGGTGTGACACAAATTGTCACACCAACTTCTCATGATCATAAAACAGAAATGAAACATGGTAAAAATACCAAATCAACACCAAAATATCAAGCAAAGAGTCTAGTTTCAACAAGTAAAATTTCAGATTCATTGGATAAAAGCTCAGCATTTCACAAATGATATAGCAAGGCAGGGTACAAAATGCATACATGTCCACAAACCCTAGCACAAAATAAAATCCAGCCAAGCACAATTTATGGAAAAATGATCAAAAAATAATAGACAGAAAATGTGACACAATGCAAAAAACCACATATTTTTTGGAGCAATTTTCAATTATATATGAATTTTTAAAGATGATGAAAAAATAAAAAAATGCATGTGAAGCATGGATATGAAATATGGAGGGAACTAAGAAAATAAGCATGGCATTTGAAATATGTGCTGCAGGCCGGAATCGAACTGGGAGGCATTTTAAATAAGCGCGCCTTGGCCTAAGTGAAACGCGGTCGTTTCACTAATGCGCTGGCCAGTCAAAGTGCATGGTCAACGGAGGGAGCCAATCAGAGCGCTGCATGGGATTCAGCATGCACCAATCACGTGCTAACCCTAAACTAACATACAGGAACGGATTTATGTTGCCAAAACGAATCAAAAATCGTGGCCTAATCATGAACAGCATCATCTTCATCGTGTTCATCATGAACAGTGCTATCATCAAGAACAAATTCTCCAGAATTCCAAATTGAATACATCATCATGTAGATCTTTCATCACATAACAAGAATCCATAAACATTTTAACAAGAAACATCAAGACATGCATGAATCGAAGGAAATAATTTTCATCATCAAAACTTTAAACAAGCAGATCTCACTCAAAACAGCATGGATTCTTATGATTCGAAGCTCAAATTCATCAGCATCAAAAGATCAACAACAATAGCATAAGCATTTTAAGAATTAGAGAGATCGATTTGGAACCTCTTTGAAGTGCAGAACTGGAATTCGATGGATCCAAGGCCTTGCAATGCTTCAAAAGTCTTCTAGAATACTTGTACAGGTGATTGGATGAAGGATCAAAGCTCAATTGCACACGATTTCACCAGAATTTGGATTTGCCATGGATGAGTTCAAGCTTGCATATGCTTCAATCATGCACGATTCCATGTGAATTCTCTTCCAAACCACTCAGTGATACTTCAATATGATGAATCAAGCAATGGAATGTGATTTGCTTGAAGAATTTGAGAGAAAATTTTGAGAGAAAAAGTGTGAAAATTTTCTAGATCTGAAAATTGTGATTGTGGTTAGTGAAAAACAGTTAGGGTTTCTGTTATATATGCTGTGCTAATCACCCTTCTAATCATGTTTAGCCAAATGGTAATTGGAATTAGCAAAAAGAGGTGTATGTATCAAAATGTGATTTTCACCTTATGCATGAAAAATGCATGTGAATAGTGCACGAATTTCCACTTAATTTCACTCAAAAATCTGTTTTGGAGCTATTGGCAATGATAGAATGTTCAAATAGTGCACCAATTTTAAACTTTAATTTTTCCCTCCAAAAATCAAGTGAAATGCAAATGATTATGTGATGACAATTGGTGTAATGCAGTGTATGTTTTGGAAACTAGAGGTCAAAATGAGAATTTAGCAAAAAGAACCACTTGAATTGGAGCTTTGGTTGAGAAGTTATGCACATTTGAATCTTCAAGTACACTTTGCCATGTTTTGATCATATCTCCTTAACCACACATGAGAAATTGATGATCTTGGACTTTTTGGAAATGGGAGAGAAAGATCTACAACTTTCATGTTCAACAAAATTTCATTTGAAGCTTTTCTGGTGATGTAATTTGAAGTTGAAGTTAGGTTAAAACCTTTCCATTTTTGGCAAATTTGAATTATAGGTCACTTTCTATTTTTGGAAAGTTTTGACCTGACTTTATTTTCTTCAATGTTGATGTTTGAAATGTAAAATGAGACTTGTTTGAACATGAATGAAGTATTTCTAATCACTTCCCACCTCCAAATCCACTGTTGACTTGGCAGTTGACTTTCTAGGCCTCCAGATGACCTGGCAATGTTCTGATTAAATTCAAGCCTCTACCACTTGGGATTTTGCTTCAAAATAACATCATAGCTCATATGAACTCTTGATAATGATTGTGGTGTCCAAATTCTCAAGAATGGCCACCATCTATGGCTCAATGAATGCCTTTGATTGTTTTGACTGTGATTGCTTTATCTACAAGACAAAGGTTAGATGACATATTTTTGTACTTTTGGTTAGTGATGAAAAGAAAAGCAAATGATATACAAATGCAAAACATGCTTGGTGATCAAGAACCACTCTCAGAAAGATAACCCACCCACAGGGAAGGAGGCAAGGTGCACAATGATCCTTGAGGCAATGCATGATATGGTATGGTGCCATGAGGGATCTTAGGGACAAAATTGGGGTCTTACAGACACCTCCAATTATAAAGTTTCACTACTACAAAATATATTTTTGGTAAAACTATATTACTAAGGCCGCCTAAATCACCATATAATAACTGATATTCGCTCGCCTTAATATTTTAATAAAATATATTTTATCACGGTCCTTCAACACAATCGTTGTGATATTTTAAAGGTTACTTGATTCGATTCTTAACACCGATAATTTTTTCTTCTTTTCGTTACAAAAAGGGATTATCATTATACTCTTATAAATATATTAAAATAAAAATACTTATCATCACGGTTAATATCAAAAACTGTTGTGAATATTATTTGCATATTATCACGGTTGATTTTAAGAGTCATGGTGATAAGTTATATATATATATATATATATATATATATATATATATATATATATATATATATATATATATATATATATATATATATATATATATAAGTCAGGATCGAATGACAGCAAGGTGTCAAACATAGTAACATGACACTTTCGATAACTCTTTATCGTATATCTGTATAACAAAACTCATTGTTGGATTGAAAGTCATTATCATATAGATCATATATATATAATTTAACATCAATTGAAAATTATTTGATATGTCAACGAGATGCTTGAAAACTAACGTCTTACAAAACTTCAACAAAACCGTTAATTTTGATCATTATCTTTAACATATCAAATGATTTTTGATTGATGTTAAATTTTATAGGCATGATCTAAATGATAATAACTTTCAATATAACGATAGATTTTATTATGCAAATTTCCATTAAAGAGTTATCGGATGTGTCATAGTAATAAGTTTGAAATCTTTGTGTCATTTAATCCCGACCTTATATATATATATATATATATATATATATATATATATATATATATATATTGGCGGAACTGAGGGGGAACATGGGAAGGCCACGGCCACCCCTCAACTTTTTATTTTTTTTTAATTCATATATATTAAATTACTAAAACATCCTTATTTTAAATTAAAATTATTTTTTATTTTTTATTTTTCATTCAAAGTTAGGTTAAAATAGAGATAAGGTAAAAAGCTCCTACCTTTCCTTTCTTTCTCATATGGGTTTGTTACCGGAATCGAAACAGATTAAAGTGATCGGCATCTAACAGGTAAAAAACTTTATTCATTCTTCTTTTATAAAAAGTAACAAATTAAAGTGATTGCTTGATTTGTGTTTTTGAGATTTTTAGGGTTCTTCTTTCTTGATGTGTTAAAATAATCTATATGAGGTTTATTAAGCCAATTCATAACACGGTAATTTACAAATATAGTTATACACTGTAATAAGGTTTATTTAATCATTGTTGCTGCTAATTTCCAATAGTGAAGTTACCGGTATTTGAAAACGGATTAAAGTTGATTAATTAAGTTTATTAATTTTTTTCTCTTTTAATTTTTATGTTCTCTAAATTGATTTTTGGATCTGATATGATATTATAGGAAGAGTAAAGATGAATAATAGAAAATTGATTCTTTTTTCAAAAGGAAAGCATGTGAAATTGAAAGAGAAGAGAGAGATGAAGAAATTATAATCCCGACATCCGAATCTGAAACAGTTCTTGAGAATCCAACAATTGAAGAGCATCATGGTTTTGAAAATTCTTTGGAACGCGATCCTGGAAAGCAATACGAAGAGCTTATCTAAAATTGGGTCCATATCAAATTCATTTAGAAAACTATCCTTTGTCTGGTAACGAGGATCATCCGAGAAGGTTTCAACATACTTGGTTTAGCATATTCCCATCATGGTTAGAATATTCAGCATCTGAAGATGCCGCATATTGTTTACCATGTTACCTTTTTAGCAAAAAACTAAGTGGACGTCCCGGATCACTTGTCTTTATTTCTATGGGTTTTAGAAATTGGAAGAAAGTTAGGAATGGAAAACATTGTTCCTTTCTTAAACACATAGGGAAGGATCCTTGCTCACCATACAACAATGCAATGAAAGTTTGTCAAGACTTGTTGAATCAAGATGGTCATATTAGAAATGTTATTCAAGTGCAAAGTTCAAGTCAAAGAATGAATAATCGGTTACGACTCAAGACTTCAATTGACATTGTTCGTTGGTTAACACTACAAGCTTGTGCTTTTAGGGGTCACGACGAAAGTAGCAAATCAAGAAATCAAGGTAACTTTCTTGAGTTATTGAAACTTTTAGCATCCTACAATGATGAAGTTGCAAAAGTTGTGTTGGAAAATGCTCCACAAAATTGCAAGTATACTTCACATCAAATTCAAAAAGAGCTCTTGCAAATTCTTTCTAGTAGGGTGAAAAAGAGTATTCGTGAGGAAATTGGTGATTCCAAATTTTGTATCGTTGTTGATGAAGCTCGTGATGAGTCAAAAAAGGAACAAATGGCTCTTGTATTAAGATTTGTTGATAAAGTTGGTTTAATACAAGAGAGATTTTTGATGTGGCACATGTTAAAGACACCACATCTTTAACTCTTAAGGAAGCAATATGTGATATACTTTCTCGACATAACCTTGATGTTTCTAACATTCATGGCCAAGGGTATGATGGTGCTAGCAATATGAGAGGAGAATGGAATGGTTTACAAGCCCTATTTATGAAGGATTGTCCTTATGCATACTATGTTCATTATTTTGCTCATCGATTGCAACTTGCATTAGTTACATCATCAAGAGAAGTCAAACCTGTTCATAAATTTTTTGAGAAGCTGATCTTTGTTGTGAATGTTGTTTGTTCTTCTACAAAGCGTCATGATGAGTTACAAGCTGCCCAATTAGAAGAAATTGCTTATTTGTTAGAGATTGATGAGATTGTAACTGGTAAAGGTGCAAATCAAGTTGGTACATTGAAACGAGCTGGAGATACTCGTTGGGGATCACATTACGATTCAATTTCTAGCTTGATAAACATGTATGAAGCAACTTGTTTAGTTTTTAAAAAAATTGCAAAAGATAAAGGGAGTTATGCTACACGTGGGGATGCAGATAGTTGTTACAATTACTTGAAGGCATTTGATTTTATATTTATTTTGCACTTGATGAAAGAAATCATAGGAATAACATATATGCTTTGTCAAGCCTTACAAAAAAAAATCAAGATGTAGTTAATGCTATGAACTTGGTTCGTTCAACAAAACATCTTATTCAAGGTTTGAGAGAAAATGGTTGGGATATATATCTTTCCGTTAGAATAGTTGTCACTCTCTTAACAAAACCCTAACAACGCTCTCTTCCACATGCAACAAACTCGTCCTCATTAGCATCTTCAAACTTAAAGGTAATCAAATTCATCAGTTTTCTCTTTTGTATTCTTCTTCGTATGTTTTCTTCCATGTTATTGATACGTTTTCTTCCTTTTTCTCAAAATAAAACTCAAACATTTCTCTCTTCCAATGCAGCGAACTCATTCTGATAATCTTCTTTAAACTAAAAGGTAATCTTTTCCATTAACTTTCTTACATTTTTCATATAAGATGTTCAAGACACGTGACGAGAGACACTTTGATGTTCATCAAGTTTTATCACAAAGAAAGAGGTCACGTCACTTTTAGAGACAACAATAAAGGTAAAACTTGTGTTGTGGGACGTCCCTCCACAATTACCATAAAAGATATTTTATTGGTTAAAGGGATTAAACACAACTTATTGAGCGTTAGTCAATTATGCAACAAGGGGTATTCAATTGTTTTTTATAATTTGAGTTGCCTAATTTAACATAAGGCTAATAAGAGTCTTGTATTTAAGGGTTCTAGAGTTGATAATATCTATTTGCTACACCTAGATGATGTGTCAATTTATGGTACTAAATGTTTGGTCACCAAGAATGAAGATTCATGGCTATGGCACAGACGTTTCAGACCTATACACTTTGACTTGATAAATATGATAACATCCAAAAATCAAGTAGTTAATTTACCTAATATAAAATTTTCTAAATATAAGCTTTGTTGTGCTTGACTAATGGGAAAGCGGACAAGGGTCTCTTTTAAATATAAAAATATAAAAATATTATTTCAACTTCAAAATCTCTCGAACTTCTCCATTTATATTTATTCGATCCTTTGAGGACAAAGAATCTGGATGATAAGTATGACGATTTTGTTATAGTATATGACTATTTTAGATTTACTTGAATGTTTTTCCTAATCCATAAAAAAACACCTTTAAAGTTTTTATTAAATTTGTTAAACTTATTCAAAATCTTTTTAATTTTAAAATTGCCTTAGTGATCATGATAGTGAGTTTATAAACAATCAATTTAAAAATATTTTTAAAGAAAATGGAATAAATTGCACACACACTTCACGTTGACCAAGATAACTCTTCTGGAAATGGACAAGTGGTGAGTTTTCCAAGATGCAATTATGTCCCTTATTTTGTCAACAATGGTTGGAAGTGGATGACTTTAGGTCTCCCCTTAAAAATAGGGTTTTGCATAAACAGTGTGAATTCTCCTTTTCGAAGCAAGTTATATACTCCATCCGTTTTTTTAAGTGTCTTTTTCTTTTAAAAAAAATGTATTTTTTTTAATTGTTATTTATAAAGTTTAAGGTATTATTAATTATATTTTGTCAAATTTATCCCTAAATAATTATTATAGAAAAAAAATGAATATAATAAATAATTAAAAATATTATAGATAAAAGAAGAATTATTATTGAAAAAATAACAATAATAATTAAATATATAATCACAATTTGCCACACATATTTTAACGTTTTTAAGTACCATAATTGTTTCAGTAAGTTGTTATTAATTACTCCTATCATCGTAGAATAACTTTGTAATAACAATGCATATTCTTTATTCTGATGCTTATAATATGTGCCTAAAGAGGAAATAAACCCTATACAGATAGATTAAGAATGTATTATAGGTTTTAACGGTCTATATATGACGAGCAATCATCTTGATCTATATGTGGTACTAGAATAGAAGTACCTAAAGTGGCAATAGATGATTCGACCTATAATAAAATCAAATTGAATGTTATTAAAGGAAAGAAACGTATTCTGTTTGCAGTTATGAGGTCACTTAGCTGCCAACCAACTTTGGAATAGTCCAAACTTATTAGGACACCTGCCCATTTTTCTATCAACAAAGACCAACATCATACAGCATCAAAAACTGTTTTTATAATAAGACCACAGCATGTTAGCTTAAGTTTATGGAACTCTTTGAAATTCAAATAGGAAAACAACATAACAGCAATGATATACTAAATTTCAAATTTCTTTAAATTAACTGAAAGAAACACTGTCATGAAGGTCTATATACAAAATTTATGTTCCCATAATTTTAAATCACTGCAAACATATTTTGTCAATAATAAAATGGAGTCAATATCCGGCGTCGGTGGCGATTATTAGAGAATTCCATAAATTTCTGTTTTTTTTTCATAATATTGAAATAGTATGCTAGCTATAGCAATAAGAGAACACAAAAAATGGAACATAAAATGGTGTACAACAATCAGAAGATATTATTTTGAAAAACTACGACTCCTGTTCCTGAAGTGCCTGAGAATGAAATTGTCTGCATATAATGGATAGTTCTTCCTGATCAAACCCTTTATGCATTTCCAATATGAAAAATCAACCATCTCTCCATCTTTTTGCACTATGAACATACACCTAGAACTATCAAAATCAGGATGGTATCCAATCTGTCACATGAAACATAAAAAATCCGTTATAGTCTTTAACAAGAAAAACCTGAATAGATGGAATTTTAACAAGTGCAGTAATACGTATTTGTTGATATTTATAAATATATAGTGTTAAGAATATTTGTATATAGAATAGTCTCACATCGATTATATCATGTAATTAATTGTAATCTCTCTATATGTAATAAAGTCTCCGTAATACTTTTCAAAACGCACGGTTGAGAGACAACCCTTCACCGTACTTTACCCGGTTGACCCAGTGTCTTCCGGTGAGAAATTTTTGGCTCTTTAGTAGGTTGTCGTTAGCTTAGGTTGTCGTGTCGTTGGCTTTAAACAGTGAAGGGTATCAGAGCCTATTGAGAGACAACCCTGAAGGTTGGTCCAGATGGTAAGATTGATCGATTTAAAGCTTGTTTGGTAGCCAAAGGATACACTCAGATTTTTGGATTGGATTTCAGTGATATCTTCTCGCCTGTAGCCAAGATGGCATATGTGAGACTTCTTCTTGTGAGACTTCTTCTAACCATTGCAAAGCATGATTTGCCAGATTCAGCTCTGTGGTACAACAGTTTGGTATGGACCGTAGTGAAGCTGACCATTCTGTTTTTTATCGTCACTCAGCTGTCTTATTGTGTATGTAGATGATATTGTGATAACTGATAGTGATCAGCAGGGTATACTCCACTAATACTCCTATGGATCCAAGTATCAAACTACTATCCAATCAGGGGGAGCCTCTATCTGACTCAGGAAGGTATAGAAGATTGGTTGGAAAGTTGAATTATCTCACGGTCACTCGTCCAGACATTTCTTTTACAGTTAGTGTGGTAAGTCAGTTCTTAAATTCCCCTTGTCAGGAACACATGGATGTTGTTATCCGGATTTTGAGATACATCGAATGTGCTCCAGGAAAAGGTCTAGTGTATGAAGATAAAGGACATACTCAGATAGTTGGATACTCTGATGCTGATTGGACAGGGTCACCAATTGATAGACGATCCACCTCTGGGTATTGTGTACTCGTTGGAGGAAACCTTATATCCTGGAAAAGTAAGAAACAAAACGTAGTTGCAAGATCAAGCGCCGAGGCAGAGTATAGGGTCATGGCAATGGCAACATGTGAACTTATTTGGTTAAAACAGTTGCTCAAGAAACTTCAAATTGAAGAAGCAAGACCAATGACACTTATTTGTGATAATCAAGCTGCATTGCACATTGCTTTAAATTCAGTCTTCCATGAGAGGACCAAACATATTGAAATAGACTGCCACTTTGTCAAAGAGAAGATCGAGTCAGGTGACATCGTCACAAGCTTTGTCAACTCTAATGATCAAATATATGTAACAAACTTGGTGCATTTGACTTATATGCTCAAGCTTGAGGGGGATTGTTGATATTTATAAATAGTGTTAAGAATATTTATATATAGAATAATCCCACATCGACTATATCATGTAATTAGTTGTAATCTCTCTATATATAATAAAGTCTCCATAGTGTTTTTTAAAACATATGGTTTATTCAAATGTCCCTTAGTCTCTTGTATTTAAAGAGTATTCATTAAACACACTTACATAGCAGAAGTGAACAATTAGACTACTCAAGAAAGATTGCCACGAACTGATACGGCCAGATGCAAACTAGAAAGCATGGATACAACATGATACGTGGATAGATAAATTTTTACAGAACACGACACTGCTGGAAAGCAATAGATAAAAGAGACAAACTGATACGGTCAGATGCAAACTAGAAAGCATGGATACAACATGATACGTGGATAGATAAATTTTTACAGAACACGACACTGCTGGAAAGCAATAGATAAAAGAGAAGACTGATGTGTTAAAAGTTGCATGAGTCATTATAAATTATAAATATGATAAAATGCTTTCATCTATCCAATTATTACAGCATTCTCATCTGAACAAGTATAACTAAACCTGTTAATGAAGTGTGTAACACAAATATGTCTCCAGGACAAGTATGAATGACACGACCCCTTTCAAGTGTTGGTGCTTTTACTAGAAAAATAATGCAAGGCGTGTACTAGAAAGAGGAAAAAATGGCTATTATTAGGACTATTAATACAATATAGGTCGGCCAAGGGATTACTACAAAGAGCCTTGGTTTTGATAGAAAGCTGAGGAAGCAATAATTTTATTGCCCGGTGGGTTTGGTTGACCTGTTACCTCTATAGTACACCATCCTACTGAGTGCATTTGGGTGATGGACTCAAGGAGGAGGCATCCGGTTGTTGCTTGAATCTGAAACTGCCGTTGGCAGGGCAACGTTTCATTTAGAATTTCGATGTAGTGACAAATTGGGCCACTTCCAGCATGTCCTTCACCTACCGTGAGAATTTGGTGTTATTACATGATCATTTGGCCAATCATCACTTCTAGTCTCGAGAACTCTTGAAATTGACCAATCTGCCTGTCTTTTAAGGTTTTTTAGCGGCACAAAGGAAGGAAGAGGGAGTAGCATCGAAGGCCGGCAGAAAAAATTCCAAACCATCTAGCACAAGCCCTTACTCCAGCCTAGTGAATTTGGTTAAAAGGAGGGATGGAAATTGGTAGTTTTGTATGGACTAATGAGCACTAGAGAAGATGACATTTCCAATTCCAGGTAAGTATGTGATCTTTGTTATACTGGATCGCATTGGATTGGATAGTTAGATGTGACAGGTTACTTATCTAAAGCTGACTTGTGGGCAAGTTACCATCAAATATGAATGCATGAAATGGAAATTCCCAAAACAGCATTCCAAACTCACTATGGGTATCACAAATTTGTCATATCATTCAGATTGACCTTTTACCAGACACATTTCAATGTGCTTCATTGTGCTATGAATGCTGTCCTGCATCCCTTTCTATGGAAATCCATGCTAGCGTTTTCTATCAACATATTCGTATACAGTAGAACATGGGAGACACACTTGCAAAAGAGTGATTCACATCCATGATAGTGTTTTCTATCAATATATCGGTATGCCAGCCACATCTGAAAAGGTGAAGTTTCAGGGAGAGGTGGGGTGACTGTCTCGGACTCTCAGTCTCATCCTATCCAAGGCGGGATTACTACTATGAACCCACATAAAGAAAACTCCAATCTGAGCTGGCTTATGCCAGGAATAGTAAAAGCCTCATGGTGGACTGTTGGGCTTGACAGGATAATATCAGCGGTTTGTACATGATTCTGGCAAAATTGCTCAGCCTATGACATGATTGTTGGAGAAACATGCTTTTGAGTATACTGAGCTAGCAGAGATAACATTTCAGGCATAGTTGCAAGCTATCACTACAACTCCAGTGTTGGCTATGCCAAAATTCTCACAACCATTTTCATAGAGTGTGATGCACAGGGCGAGGTTTAGGCACAGTCGTTAAACTCATTACTCAGAGTAAGCAGCCAATAGCAATTTTCAGCAGTGTTACCTCAATCCTCCTTGTCCAAGTAGGAGTATCATGTATGAGAATGAGTTGATGGCCTTGGTCAAAGAAATACAACATTAGCATCTGACGGTCATATTTGCTTGGGTGATGAATGATGATTCACATTTTATGAGTCAACACCTCAGCGAATTCTCAAACTTCTACTTAAGATTTGAAGGACTGCCACAGGTACTTCATTGGCATTTTACCTTCACTAAATTGAAGTCAATCTCGGATCACCTTACGGTGAAATGGGAGAATGATACTTGGGAGTCCTGTCCTTGTGAGAGAGATGGGAACAGATAGAAGAAGTTAGTACACCAAATCAGAGAAACTGGTTTGTCAGTTAGTGGGCTGAATTTGACATTGTGTACCAGGTTGGCTATTTTAATAGGATGGCTGATTCTTTTTTTAAGGGATGATAAAGAGGTTGACCTTCAAGCTATTCCTAAACCGGAAAATTCATAGATGGAAACAACCATAACACGTAGTTATAGACACAGCCAATCACAATTTTTTTATTAATTAAAAAATAAAAATAAAACTTTTTCTCTCCTTCATATCACAACCACCCGATGAATCCAATTGAAAAAGAAATTAAATTTTAAATAAACTTCAAATTTTCTCTTTTCTCATTGGATGTTTCTAAGAATATGGATTTAGGTGTGTTTCCATATAAGTATTTCTCTCCTAAACCTTATTGGCCGGATTGTTCTCCTATTTTGGAGGAAGTCAAGGTAAACCTAGAATTGAAAAGGATCATCGGTGATCTAGAGAAGGGTCTTAACTCTCATCCCCCGCCATAATTTGGAGCACAAGAGGTTGTCTTGCAACTTACAATGGTGGTTTAATGTTGTTAAAGCTATAATGTTTTAGATAAGGAGGGAAAAGAAAGCACAAAGACTTTGAATTATGAATATAGTTTGATATGATTGATGATTATGTTTTGATACAAAAAGACCAAGCACTAACCCTTATTTATACCAATAGAAGACTCCAAATCCTAGTTGATTAGAGAAACTAATATTGATAATAACATTGAAATATAGAAATTAAGCTTAAGATATAATTTAAGGATACTCTACAATAAGAAATTAATTATGAGTTAATCTAAAATACAATAACACTATCTTAAGATATCAAAAGATGTTTTCAAATATTCAAACACTCCCGGGAGTTAAAGCTTACCAAGCTTAAGGTTGATATAAATGTATGGTTTGAAAAAGAAAAATAATAAAATCATCCATTTGATAGTGAAGATGGCAAGGCCAAATCATGTCTAGAACAAGAGAGTGGACCAAATTTCAGTTAGAAAAAGTTGGGGCCAGACCACAATTGGGATAAAAACAATGGTGCCTAATCACAACCAAGACAAAACTGCACCTGAGACAAAAACAGTGCAAAAAAGCACTTGATACAACGGTGCAAAACTAAAACTAATAGATCTCAAACATGCTGGAAAGATGATACAGCAGAGCAGAGATTCCAAACATGCTAGAAAAATGACACAAAAAAGTGATTCCGAACACACTAGATAGATGTCATGGTTTTTAGAGAGAACCTAAACACGCTAGACAGACAGAGCTTCAAAACACAAACCAAACAGAAAACTTAAGATAGCTGAAATGTGCATACGACAGTGTTGTCTATGGCGGATGGCGGAACAGAAGATTGCGGAAGCATGGCGGACAAACAAAAAACATTATTATATGCTCACAAAAAACAGTAACAGCACCAAAAAATCAAAAAAGAATTCATATAACTTAGAAAACATAATTATATAGGGAAACAGAATTATATCAGAAGAAAACTAAAATTCATATATCATGAGTTTAGGAATATTACTTGCTCAAATAGATGGGGCATGTCTTAAGAAACTCAAAACATCATAAAAGACATTATAAAACAAAACAATAAAACATTATAAACTCTCTAATCTTCTTCTCTAACTTCAACATAATCTTCTTCAAAGTTATTATCAAATGGGGTGTGTCCTTCATTCTCTTCTCCAGAATCTTCAGCTTCTTCTGGGCCATTTTCGGGTAGAAAAATATCAAAAGAAAACGCAATTTCCACTATGTGTGGCGGGAAGCCCAACAATGGATCTAACCAAGCTCTGATTATTATCTCAAGAATGTGTGGTTGGGTCTAACTCATCCCTACAAAACCAACTTGTAAGGTGAGGATTGCCCTCATTTATAAACACAACACTTGTCATATCTCTAAGCAATGTGGGACTAAATTCACCCCTTCAAAGCTAACACAATGAAGGTGTTAGGGGCTGCAATGAGGCAAGCCAAAGTGCCGCAATTAAGGCGGAAATTCCAGCGCAGAGGGTGATAATTCAAATGAGTATGATTTATCATCCAGAAATAGATGACCAGACTGAGATGCTAAATCGCATTTGAGACATATTTCAATTCCTAGTAGCCCAGAGCTCTACCTGATTCCCCCCATTGGGATGGATAGTAGCATTCCATTTGAAAGAGTCTATGGTAGATCACTCTTTTTCTTATTGAAATGCATCCCCTTGGGGTGGATACTAATATAGCACAATCAGTCAAAATTTATAGCAGAAAGGGAAACAAATGCCTTAAACCTTAATTAAATGGCAAGGAAACCTGAGGAATAGGCAACATAGAAAGGTGAAACTGAAGATAATTTCAAAATGAGGATCCTTAAAAAAACCCATCCATGTCAGAGGCTCATAGATTGCAAAGCTGAGAACAATGTATATCTACTTCATTATTAAGGTTTAGCAAACCAGGTAGTGTGCAAACTACCAAAATTAGGTTGATATTGTAAAAGATTGGAGTCCACTGAAGTACACGGCACATTTTACCTAAGTGAAGTGCGGACAGATCAATTGCATGAGTTTTTATAAATTGATAGCAATCAGATAGCACTCTTCAATATAATCAACACTAACTCCTAACATTACCGGTGGAATAATGCACATGCTATTTGTGAGAGGGAAAGAAAGATATACCGTTATATAATCGATTCCGCAACCGATCTTTTTGTGAGACTCCGGATGAAATGGAAGTAATTTTTCAACAATAGTCTTCTCATGCTCTGAGTTTATTCTATCTCCATTTTCATATCTAGTGCATGAAATCACAACAAGGTATTACAACAAAAAAAAATTACTCGATAAATGAACACAGAACCTCCCTATAATGCAATCAAATCAATAATCAACCAAAAATCATTATAAGTTAAGTGCCAAAATCCTTGTCAAGAAATTAAAAATGAAATGATTAGTACTTGAATTGCATAAATGTAAGATGAAAAACAATAAATAAAATAAAATACACATTATTATCCTTATGAATGATTGTGACAAAAACTTACATTCCAGAATGAAGAATCATTCTAACAAATCTAACCAAAGGAACAGTATCTTCTAAAATCTGATCTTCCCAATCCACCCACTTTTCTTCTTCCTGCTCTAGTTCATCATAGCAACTCTCTTCCTCCACAATTCCTCTCCCTTGCGAAAGAACAGGCTTTTGTAGCAAATTGTCAGCGGCAGAATCGGAAGAAGAAGACGCAGAAGCAGCTTTGAGGGAAGAGATAGAAGAACGAAACAACCTTGGATAAGAAAAAGATGGAATGAATCGAGAAGAAGAGCGAAAAGAGAAAGGGGTTTTGAAGGAGTGAAAGTGAAGTGGTGTCTTTAAGTTGGAGAGTGAAGAAGCCATAACTCTTACTATGTTTTTAAACTATAATTTTTCAAAACTCTAGAAGACTCGATTGAATATATTATTTATAGTTGAACATTGATTTTATTTTGGTTCTTTTCTTTGGTATTGTGTTATCGAATTGTGCTAGGTGGAGAGTGTTGGTGGTTCCCTCGCGTTCTTGGCAATTGCAAACGTTAACAGGATAAACTTGCTTCTCTCCCGTTATTATTATTTATTTTTACAATATATTTCAAGGAAAACATTTTACTATTTTTATTCAAACTGGATATTTTTGTCATGGGGCTATTTGATTACTTTTAAAAATGATAATTCAGTTATTAACAAAAACAGTAATAGTTATTATAATGAGTTATTCTCTTCGTTTTTTTTTAAGTGTTATTTTTAGAATTTATATATATATATATATATATATATATATATATATATATAATTATTATTATTACTTTTTAAATAATAATTTTTTTATTTATAATATATTTAATTATTTATTATATTTATTTTATTTTTTCTTTCTATAATAATTATTTAGGGGTAATTTTGACAAAATATATTTAATACTATGTTGAATTTTGTAAATGACAATTAAAAAAAAACAATTTTTTAAAAAAAATGACATTTAAAAAGGAAGGAATGGAGTAGTAGTTATAGTAAATGTGAATTTGATTCTTAAAAATTATAATTATTTAATAGTGTTGTTTTTACCATTGACTAATAAAAAAGGTGACAGAAAAAAAGATTGGAATATAATAGTGCAATAAACTTAAGGGCCATGAAAAGTTCAAAAAGTGCATCTAGTAACTAAGTTTTTTATATGATTATAATTAACTAGAAGTAATAATATAAAATCGCATGTAATATACATCTAAAAAATATACAATATATAGTATAATTTATATAATTTGGTATAATATACATAAGTTTCTACCGGCATTAATATATACATGTGTCCAAAATGAAATAATATATAATATGGCACATGTAATATAAAAGATGTTTAATCAAAAACTAAGACCTATGTACACATTGTTCCATGTACAGTATCCATAATGGAAGATCATCAAAATAAAGTATTTGAAACATCATCAGGCAAGTTTATCATTGTCTTTCACCTGCATAGAACCATTTAAAAACAACAATAATAGTGGGATAAGATAATAATCTCAGTGAGTTCCCATATCCTATGAGTCAACTCGACTCTACAAGGATCTCTTATCGACTCTTAACTTAAGTCATTCAACTTCGTCCTACTTGTGTTCACTTACATAATAGAATAAGACTTAAGCGTCTAAGGGATATTCACATTGTATGGAAACATGTAACTTGAGTTCACTTAACTCAATGAATCACTAGTTAGAAAACATCACAAAAGATCCCTTCTCGAACGGACATACGTCCAAGGCAAGACTCAAGTCACAAATGTTTTGTATGGTTCCACTTTCTTATGGATTCGGGTTCTCCATAGGACTCGAACCCCCTTCAAGAACTGTCACTCGTATGGGACTCAAACCCACTTAGAGTATCTTTCGTTGTATGGGACTCAAACCCACTTAGGCGTCCACGTCTCTATGGGACTCGAACCCACTTATGAGACCTCTCCTTTATGGAACTCAAACCCATTTATGAGGCTTGAATCATTAGTACCACATCCCCAATTCTACTTTACATAACCATCTCAATTGGGACGTGCACGATTAAGGGTTATTTCCGAATACGTAATTAAGTTCCAACAATCAACGTGATTGCACTTATCAATCACTAGGTGATAACATTCACCAAAGTTCTCATATTACACGACATGTTACATACAAAGTCTATTGGTTCTCAATTCAAGCGACTACTCATCCACGCTACACACCGAGGTACCCTCGTGTCCAAGCATAGCCATCTAAGTCACTTTCATAACCTAAATCATCTTTCTAGTTCATTCACCTAATTATAACCATAGGTCTACCTCACTTTTCATCATAGTTAGTTCAACCATTTCATCCAAGAAAAAAGAAAATTCATGATATAGTTCATAACATAATCATAAAAGTTTATCATTTCTCATCAAATATTAATAAACATATATACATGATTTTACTTCATGAAGGATAGAGCAAAGGATTGGCTTTCTACTATTTTGATCTCGTATCAATCAAAACACGGTTCCTATTTTATGGGGGAAACACCAAACTAAAACATTTCCTGTAAAATAGAGCATTCTCGCTTGGCGAGCCTCAAGCGAGCTCCCAACGATACTAAGTTGAACTTCTCCCTTCACAAAAATCCACTGTCGCGCTTGGCGAGCCTGTAGCGAGAACTCTCGCCTGGCGAGCATAACAGAACTTCACATCTCATAAACATTAACGCTCGTCTGGCGATGCATCCCCTTGCCTGACGAGGATGACAAGATTCAGCCAAAACAAAAACTTAACAGGAAGGGGAAACAAGTCATAACATCAACACGTATCATCTTAATGCATCCAATAACACAACACATCATGGTTTATCACAACAAGACATGCAAAGCATCAAGAACAACATATATGACATAAAATAATCACATATAAAATATTTTCACACAAACCTAATTTCTCAAACATGGATTTTCCCCCTAAGTTAATGTTATCTAGGAACACACCTTTAGATTGATGAAGATGATGAAATAGTGAATATGACATGATGATGATTCAAGCTTTTCTTCTTTCTTTCAAGTTCTCTCATTTTTCTCTTCCTCTTTCTCTTTTTTCTCTTTTTTCTCTTACTAACTTCTTCTTTCTTTTGTTACTAACAAAGGGAAAGTTGGAAAGGAAAAGTTAGGAGAAAATATCTTATGAAGAGATATTTCTCAAAAAGGGTAATTGATCATTCATTAATGTTACCAAAAACTCTTTTCTTTTATAAATTAACAAAGGTCAATTAAACTGAATAAGAATTAAGCTCATATGAGTTCACTGATTACTTTATTTGTCCTAATTGACAAGTAATAAAGTATATAGAAATATAATTGGTCTCAACTGACAATGAATAAAGTATTTATAGGGACATTGGATATTACAAATAAGAAGGATGACATACTTGTAAGTTTTAATGAGAATGTTGATCCGTTCTCACAATTCAGCTCAACTTATAATTGCAAAGACATATGCTTGTTAGAATGCATGTTCAAACTTGTGACGTCTCTCTTATTCACTTTCAAAAAGTGAAATTTTGATCATTAATTTATTAAACCAGAGATAAATGAACAACATTTAATTCTATATTCTCATTATATTGAATTATATAATCATAAATACGGTTGATTCAGATGATTGGTGTTCTTTTACAATTAGTAGGATAAGTAGATAAAATCAATAATTTATATAAAACAATTCAATTTGTTGTCACACAAAAATTCAATAAATCTATTAAAAGCAAATAGCATGGAAAAAATAAACAAACACAATTAAAGATATGGAAAGAGAAGATGAATAGTACAAACCAAACATTAAGACTCATGTGTTCTTCTTTCGTGGTTCGCTTTTATGATGTTACATCATATTTTTCTTTGTAGATTCAACATATGCATCTTCTCCATCACTACTCTCAGCTCATTCATTTACTAATGAAAATATTGAATATAAATAAATATTTTAAAAAAAAGTGTTATATGTATTAGCTCTTATCACTTTTTACAAATCAACATTTCTCCCCCTCGCTCTAAATCACAACCACCAAATCGCCGCATCCAAAATACCTAGCTTGTATCTGATCTTCTACTTTCTTCCTCGATAAGTCTGAAATATATAAGAAATCAAAATGAGTTGAATAATAAAAGTGTGATTAGTATGGAGAGACGTATGGAGAAAGAGAATAAAATATGAGATAAGAGTTAGATATTTGTGAGGTAGTAATTTGATAGTTGTGGTTTGGGGTGATTTGAAGCGAATGAAATGAATGTTGAATCGGAAAAGAAAAGTTGATGACCATTATATAAACTATTATATATCATATAATTTCAGGATCACAACATGGATAGTTGAAGTCTAATGATAGTTTTGAAAAATCAAAAAGAATTATTATTTTGATATTTATATTTTTTTCAATTATATGATTAAAATTTACATATTATTTTATGAGAGTTGTTTTTAAAATGTGGCATTACATGAATTCTAAAAAAAAAACACTAGTGTTTATCGTTGTTTATTACAAATACTCATTAATTGATATATGACTTTGATGATTATAAGTTCAAGATTCATTAATGGAAAAAATGTTGTATGAACCAATGTTATGAAATTTGGATTAGATGTTACAATTAAAAAATTAGAAATCAACTCAATAAGGAGCCAATATTAAGACGATTTTGACTTCAAACCATGATACGATATAAGATGGATCCATGGGAGTATTTAACCTCCTTTATCACTGGGATGAAACTTCAATGAGCATCTTACACTCTAAAGTGCATCATTTTTTCATTTACTATGAAGAGAGCTACCCTCATACGATTATCAAACCTCTAAAAAATTCATTCAATCGTGGAAGGATTTGGCCGAGATGTTTGTCTCTAGGATACCTAATAGTCAAATAACACAAAAGAGTTCAACATGCCTGATTAGATTCATGTAAAAACAAGAATAGTCCATTAGCTTATTCATGGATCATTTCAATGATAAGACGTTCCAGATCAAGAACTTTAACCCATTTTTGGTCTTGCACACACTGGTGATAGATCTTAAATCGGGACCACTTTTTGACTCACAACTTTTGTTTGAAACAACAACTCTACTTATTTTAAATGGTAAAAAATAAATCCATAGTGGAACAGTTGACAAAATTTTACAAGACCATTGATGAACTGGAGAATATTAAGATGAAGACAATGGTATACTTTTATTGAGCTCATTACCCATATCATTTAAGTATTTTAAGAATATCATTCTTTATGGTAAGGAATATACAATTACTTTTGATATAGACAATTGTGAGATTCAAAGAGTTTTCAAATCCGAAAGATTTGAAAATTGTTGACCATGGTGAATGTTTGAATGTCTTATTAGAAAAAAATGGGCGTATAAGGATGTCCAAATCAAATAGATTTGATATGTCAATGTTAAATACTTTATTTATTAAAACTGACCACTTAAAAGAGGATTGTTCCGAGAGGGAGGACAACGAAGATTATGCTCAATTTATTATTACGTCAAATAAAGATAGTTATGAGAGTGTTGATCCACTAATAATATCAAGTTTGAAGATCGATCTTTTCAATTTCACAACAAAACCCTATAGAATACAAATACATTAATAAAAAAATATTTAAAATCAACAAAATTAAATACTAGGTCTTCACACTACGTTCAATATATATATTTTCATCAACTTTTGTTACAAAGGAGATAAAAGCACGACCATCCATAAGGGTTTTTTTTTACCAAAATAACCCATTTTTTCAAGGAAATTCCCAAAATACCCCTAGTTTCAAAAAAAATCCCAAAATACCCCACTTTTAGGAGGAGTCGCCAATTGAATTAGAGACTCCTCTAAAAACTTGAAGGGAGGCGCCAATTGGATTGGCGCCTATGTGTAGGTTTTAAGAGGAGTCGCCAATTCAATTGGAGACTCCTCCTAAAATGCATTTTTTTGTGTTTTATGGTATAAGTGAAAGATAAATTTGATATAATACGACTTGATATTAATAAAGTTTGGAGTTTACACAAAGAAACCTAATGGTGATGACCGGGATCACCTAAACGACCTCCGGTCCCACATCCCCTAGCTACCCTAACCATTGGCCCTAACCCACGTTGACGATTCTGCACCGGTGTTTGATCATCTGAGGGGCCAGGAGCGTCACTACCAACTACAGGAGAAGGTCCGTTGAGGTATTCAGACAAGTCAGCATAGTCTTCAGTATGCAGTGATGGTGTACCGCCGTAGCTGAGCTCATGACCCATGCCAGAGAAGTTGGGATGTGGTTGACTCATGGATGGGCGACCGGGACGGTTGAAGGGAGACATGGGTGTGAAGGATGCGTCGAGGAAAGGTTGGAAAGGTTGTTGGGGTGTTTGGTATAGATAGGGTTGTTGGATGTTTTGGTTTTGTGATGTTTGGGCTTCTTGGCTACGGTAGGAGGAGGGGCGGTTGGTGTTTTGGCTAAGGCGACTTTGGTAGGGTGATGGTGTGGGTGTGAAGCGATGTTGGGTTTCAGGTTAATGGTCAATTTGTTGGTGGTGGTATGGGGTATGCTCTTTGTATTGGGGTTGGGTGAATGACATGTTTTGGTTGTATGTTTGTGTGTTTGCGGAACGGAAAGTTTGACGGATAGGGGGTTGTGAGTAACCAGGCTAAGAATGTTGTTGGGGGTTAGATGTTGATCCTTCTTGTGTGTAAGTTGCCTGACGTGGGTCATATAGGTACATATCTTCGGTGATGAACTGAAAACCAACTGATCTGTACCAAGCCATATAAGTACGACTTGGTTTTACCTCAGTTGGCATGACTGCGTCAGTTAAGACATGGTCATGACGATGCTTCCATTTACGACACTCCGATCTTGCGAAGCTTTGCCATGGATTGAAGTTCCATTGGTCGTTAACTTTACGCAGATGCCATTCTCCTAGGCTAGCTAGGGGATCTGGGATATTCTGGACCATACTGAACTGCAGCTTCACACGATCGGTGTTGTGCATCTCCACAATTGTGAACCGTATTATCGGTGTGCATGCAATCCATACGATTGCGTCTTCAGCGTTGACCTCATGGTCATGATCCAAATTAAGGTATGGACGCCAAATGAACTGAAATGTGAAAGAAGATAGGATTATAATCAATGTAGAAAAAGTTAACAAAAGATAACGAAATAATTAAGTTATTTTGCTTACGTCTGTCGGTCGAATGTGATCCAACAGGTTGCGATACTGAGTAATACAGTGTCTCGAACATCTGTTGTAACTCATACCACGTGCTGACCATCTACACCAAAAAGTAAAAAAAAAAATAGTTTGAGGTAATAAACTTTAAGTAAGTAAGTAAAGATATTTCAATTTAAACAACTTACTTTTGTGCATATGGAAAAGTGAAAGGGTTGTTATTGGCCAGTGCTAGAGACGGTAGTCTTGACCAACCCCATGCTTGTAGCAAAATAGCACATCCAGAAAATGTAGATGTGTCTTTGTGGGAGTTTTTGCACAAGGAGTTATAGAGATAGGCTAGACAAGCAGATCCCCAACTGTAACTTCCTATTCTATCTACATGTCTAAGTAGAGGTAAGTACATAATATGCATGCTAGAACCACTACCTCCGGGAAATAAAAACGATCCAATTAACAACATAATGTAACACCTAGTTTTTATTATTCGAGCATCTTCGGTAGAATGCTCATCTAAGTATAAACTATTATAGTATGACTTAAGGCGTGAAAGTAGTATACCTTGACCTCTAGCATTATCATCTAACAAATCAGTGTCTAAGAGCTCCATGCAAATTGAATTTGCATAATTGGTCTTACCATTAACAACCTTGCCTTCAATGGGTAGTCCTAAAAGCATGTAGATGTCTTCTAACGTCACGGTACACTCACCGGTTGGGAACCAAAATGTGTGTGTCTCTGGTCTCCATCTTTCGCACAAGGCTATAATGATTTTGTTATCTATGGACCAAGACAAAATCTTGCTAATGTGACCAAAACCGGCGAGTTCAACATAAGGTTGAATCATCGGGTCCATATGGACATATTCGTGGACCCGAGTTCGAAACCTTGATACATCTTATAAAAGAAAGAATAAAAAGGAATGACTAAGTTGGTATGTCAAAATAAAATGGGGTCGATAAAGATGCAAGAAAAAAGTTAACAAAAGATAAAACTTACATATGTTGCGATGTTTGCAACTGTTCCTCTATGTGCTTCGCCCATTGTGAGGATAGACATTTTGTTGGGGGGTTGGTGTAGATGAAACTAGAAGAAGTTGTTGAAGATGAAATTGTAGAAGAAGTATTGTAGAGGAAGTAGTAAGAGTGATGGTGTGGAAGAAGTGTTAAGAGAATGGATGTATTTATAGGCAAATGGATGGGAGCATGAAAAGTTGTGCTTGCATGGTGTCTCCACTTGAATTGGCGACCATGTACAACCTTTAAGAGGGGTTGCCATTCAAATTGGCGCCTCCATAGGGACATGCATGCAGGCCTAGGTCTGATTGCTTGGTTTCGAGGTCTGAATGCATGGTGTCTCCACTTGAATTGGTGCCCATGTGCAAGGAATAAGTGGAGGCGCCAATCCATTTGGAGTGTGTGTCTGCATGTCTGACACGTGGCTGTCTTGTCTCCTGCATGCTGAACAAGTCACTTCTTGATAGCTTGTATGGTTGACACATCATCTCAGAATGTCTTGCATGTCCGACACGTCATCTCAGACTATCCTTGCATGTCCGACACGTCACTCCGAACTAGCTAGCATGTGAGACACTTCACTCATCTATTTAAGTGTCTTACTATCAACATCCAAGACACTTCACTCACATTCATCTGCAGTAAGAAAATAGTTTTCATCTGCACAATGTCATCTTCATCATTATACAGTGTCAACATACACTGCAACGGTGAAACATTCGAGTCTGAGCTACATGGTTTTTGTTTTTGAAACACTGATACCATTAGAATCACGATCAAGAGAAATGCAACCTTCTTGCATTTGAAAAAAAGAATACAATCCTTTATAGGATCGAGTATTGTGTCAAAGATCACATATCAAAATCCAATATTTTTTGAGAATGGTCAATGCAAGTATTTTCCCCTTAAGGTACGAGACGATGAAGATGTTGAATACATGTTTGTTAGTCATGAACATTCAGGCTGCAACTGTATCGAGTTGTACATTACTCTTTAACCATGTATACCATCTCAATAGTCTCAACTAACCGATCAGGATGAAACTGGTGAAGATGAAGCCTGGATTGCGAGGACAAAGGCTGTTGAACAGGTTTTCGGCAACTAGGAGGATTCATTCAAGGAATTGCCACGGTTTTTATGGGCACTAAAAACATATGTCCCAGGAACTGTGGCAATTATGGAGACAGTGCCAGCAATAATGCCAGACGGAACCTGTGCTACAGGTAATAGAATATTTCACCGTCTCTTTTGGGCATTTGACTCGTGCATCAAAGGTTTCGCATTATGCAAACCTATTATTCAAATTGATGGCACTTGGTTATACGAAAAATACAAGGGTACTTTGCTCATGGCGGTTGCACAAGACGACAACAACAATGTCTTTCCCATTGCCTTTGCTCTTGTTGAAGGTGAAACGACTGGTGGATGGGGTTTCTTTCTTCGACATCTCAGAACGCATGTGGCTCCACAAGCCAATCTCTGTTTGATTTCTGGTAGACATGCTGCCATTGAGAGTGCCTACAACAACCATGAGAACGGATGGCATGATCCTCCTTCTACACATGTCTACTGTATCAGACACATTGCACAAAACTTCATGCGTGCTATAAAAGATAAGAATCTTCGCAAGAAGGTGGTGAATATTGGGTATGCTTTAACTCAACCGTCATTTCAATATTATCGTGATGAAATTAGACTGTCTAATGAAGACGCAGGGAGATGGATAAATAACATACCAGTAGAGTAGTGGACAGGGGCATTTGACAGAGGTTGTCGATGGGGCCATATGACAACAAACATTGTGGAATGCATGAACGGGGTTTTCAAAGGAATTCGAAATTTGCCGATAACCGCCTTGGTAAGATCAACCTATTATAGGTTGGCTTCTATGTTCGCAACTAGAGGTGAAAGATGAAGTGCAGTGTTAATGTCGGGGCAAGTATTCAGTGAGTGTTGCATGAAGGTCATGAAAGAGGAGAGCATCAAAGCTAGCACATACGCTGTAACAATCTTTGACCGTCATAGACAAAATTTCAGCGTCCAGGAAACAATGGGCAACAACGAGGGGAGATCAAATTTAGCTTACGCTGTTAGACTAAACAGAGGTTGGTGCGATTGCGGAAAATTCCAGGCCTTCCGCATACCTTGCTCCCATGTCATAGCAGCATGCGCTTATACCCGTCAAGACGCTTACAACCATTTATCTGATGTGTATAAGGCCAACACCATCATGAATGTATATACTCAAAGCTTCTCAGTACTACCAATGGAGGATTACTGGCCTCCATATGAAGGAGATATTGTTTGACACAATGACGAGATGCGTAGAAAGAAGAAAGGAAGGCCAAACAACACACGTATAAGAACAGAGATGGATTCCACAGAAAAAATGATAAGATTATGTAGTATCTGTCGTCAACCAGGACACAACAAGAACAACTGTCCCAATCGAGAAGCATCATCTAGGTCTTAAGCTTTTTGTAACATTGTATTTCTGTAACATTCAATCATTATATATCATTAAGTTCTTGTTACAACGAGGTTCACAACAAACATCAGTACAAAACATCTGAAAACATTAATATTTCTAACTGATTACAACAATCAAATTGATGTCGTCTCGACCGAACATCATTTCCCTAGCATCCTTATCAGTCTTCATTCGCACCAAACCAAAGATACTGTCAAGTCTCTCAATACTTCTGATTTTTTCCCCTTCTGGTATTTTCCCATCTAACCAACAAACCAGCTCCCTCTTCAGTTGATCGAACGTGGTGATGTTCCAAAACAGCATCAACATTTGAGGTTTGTCTCTCGCATAAATCACCTTTCCGTATCGGCGACGAACACCAAACATGATAGCCAAATGATTATATGAGATGTGGAACAATTAGTCACACAACGCATCTATTTATAACACAAAAAATGCATTTTAGAAGGAGTCTCCAATTGAATTGGCGACTCCTCTTAAAACCTACACATAGGCGCCAATTGGATTGGCTAGGGCACCTGCCCTAGCCAATCCAATTGGCGCCTCCATTAAAGTTTTAAGAGGAGTCGCCAATTCAATTGGAGACTCCTCCTAAAAATGGGGTATTTTGGGAATTTCCTTGAAAAACTGGGTTACTTTTGTAAAAAAACCTCCATAAGGTCTATTTATTTCAACTTTAAAAAAATAATTTTTTATTTATTTTCAAAAATAATTTTATAAAATCGTTTTAAAAAATATTACAAGTTAATATTATTTTTTTAAAATAAAAAATTAATTTAAATATCTTATATATATAATATTAAAAATTAAAATATAGTCAAAATTGTAATTTTAAAAAAATAAAATATATTTTAAAACTGATTTTTATAAAAAATTATTTGAAATGACTTTAAAATTAAATAATTTTATAAATTTTTGATATTTAATTTTGTTTAATAAAATAATAAAGAATTTAATTGAAATACACCAATAATAAAATATCTAAAACAATATTTTCAAAAATAACTATTTAAGTTAAATTTTATTTGAAATTTTAATAAAAAAAATTTCTTTAAAATTATATAACACTATAAAACTTATTTTAAAAAATAAACCTATTTGTATTGCATTCAAATAAAATTGTAAAAGAAAGACGTAGAGAAGAAGCGTAGGCGTGGACGATTATCTTCCGTAATGTCGGCGGTAGTATCCACGTGTACGGTCAACTAAGGCCGGCGTTGCTTGGCGGTTCACGTCAGGTGCTGTGTTGCTGGTGACTCACGCGAACAAAATAAAAACTGACTTAAATAACCGCGTTTTAAAAAAGCGCAAACCACGCCACAACAAATCTCTTATCAACTTCAACTGTCCACCCAATTAATCTGCAAATCCATTGAATATCGCTTTTCCTTTTATCCCTATTCGACGTTTTTCCATACCTCAGGGTTTCACATTCATTCCATTTCATTTTTCATCATTCTCATTTTTCTCACCTTCCGAAAAATCAATTAGGTTAAATATCCCCAATTTTTCTTCTTCTTTGTTGACAATGCCGCCATTTTTGTCGACCTCGAAGGCTCTTCGATCCTTAGCGACACGCAAAAGCGGATTCAATCAATTGATTAGGTCTAGCAAGAGCAGCGAGAATTTCGATGGATGTCGATGCTTTTCAACCATTGTTTCCAGAGACACCCATCAGACTTTGCCCTTCGCCTCCTCTGGCATTAGGTTTTTCTCCTTTTTGAGAAATTTGGATAGTTACAGCTCTAATTCTATCCAATCGAGGCGGTTTATTGGATTTGGTGGAGATGGTGCGGAAAATGTTCTCTCCAAAACTTATGAGGAGAAGCGCGTTTTGGGGTAACACCATGATTCTATTCATCTCCTAATTTTCTAGTGTCTAACTAGTTCTATTATATTGGAATTTAATTTGTTATAGTTTAACATTGCTTCAAACATTAAGTTGCATTTTATGTGCCAAGTTATCTGATGAATCTATTACTTTGATTTCCCTACGTATCTATGAATCATCATATTTCCCCGGGCATTGTAAGCATTATTGTTGATGCAGATTGTCTATAGTTTGTTATTGTTTTTATTTCTGGATATATAAGCTAATACACTCAATGGTCATTAGGTATTCCCCGGAGCAATTATTTGATGTTGTTGCGGCTGTTGATTTTTATCATGGTTTTGTCCCGTGGTGTCAAAGGTCGGAGATAGTTAAACGCAATCCAGATGGTTCATTTGATGCTGAGTTGGAGATTGGATTCAAATTTCTTGTTGAAAGTTATGTTTCTCATGTTGAATTGGATAGACCTAATAGAATAAAGGTATTTGACCCCACCTACCTTTTTTTTTGGTAGCGTTTTTGTGTTTGTCTCTGACTGAATGAATCAGAAATAGGCAAAATAGTAATCTTTGGGCAAAATTACTGTCTTTTAAGTTTGACCGTTTTTCTGGATTGGTCCTTTAAGTTTTTTTTAATATCTCGAATTGGTTCTTTTTGTTACAATTAGTTTGTCCGGTTGTGTTTTATGTTATATTTTGTGACTATGCGAACCATAACTTCTGTTCCACAACTAGATAAACGTCATTGAGGTGCCCATTCATCACACCTCACACTAGAGATGAATCACCCTCTATTATATCCTACCTAGGCATTGCTTGATCACAACCAATCAACTGAATAATCGAGGCAGTGGTTAGGTATTAATTTAAAGCTCATTCCAAGCCAACAATCTGCAGTTAACTTGTAGCCTAATTATAGTCGACTATATAATGTATGTTCTAAGTTTTTAATATAAATGACAATGTGGATCGTTAATTCCTCTAGTCATAAATTCTATAAACAAACCACCATAATACACAGTGGTTATAGCATATGAGAGGGTGCTATAACCAAACCACCATAATACACTGTGCTTAGATGAGCATTGGCATATGAGATGGTTATAGCATATGAGAGGGTGCTATAACCGAACCACCATAATAGCACTTCCATTTCGTGTCATTGTTCTCGTTGTATCTATATAAATTGCTAGAGTGCTAATGCGGCCTTGATGCTTTCTAAGAAGATTTAATGTTATATATGGGTTTGAGGTTCTTTAGTATCAATCCAGTGCATGGCTCAAACTGGTTGACTGTTGAGATGGACCTACATTTGTTGCACTGGTCTTCATTTCTACTTTTATTTCATTATTATTTGAAATTTGGTAGCCGAATTTGGTCACTTATTTTTATTGATTTGTCTTGGATTTTTTTTTACAGACAACAGTGTCAAAGAGTACCCTATTTGATCATTTGATAAACCTATGGGAATTTAGTCCTGGTCCGGTTCCAGGAACTTGCAATCTCTATTTTTTGGTGGACTTTAAGTTTCAGTCTCCACTTTACTCACAGGTATAGTTTTGTTATCATTTGTTTCATATCTTCATCTCGACTTGCTTTTTAATGTCTTTATTCTTTTGCTTTGGGAATCAATCTTTATTCTGCCTACACTTTTTTTTCTCTCTAGCACCGAACCTTTAATATCCTTCATTTTCTGTGTATGTTAAAGAAAAAGAATGCTATTTTCAAATATTGCTCCGTAGCAATACCAGTGTTTTGGCATGACTTTCCTCACACACCTGCATTTATACCACAATTGCTTACACAACTCACTTCATTAAAACACTGCTAAAGCCACCTTGGATGTGATAATAATTTGTAAACGTCTGTTCATGATTTATCTTATATTCTTTGATGTGTTCCACAGGTTGCCTCAATGTTCTTTAAGGAGGTGGCGTCTAGGATGGTTGGTTCATTCACTGAGCGTTGCCGCTTGATATATGGACCAGAAGTGCGGGTCCTTGAGAACTCATATGGACAAAGGACATGAAGCATTTTTTCTCTGCAATTAGTTTCTTGTCTTGAACATAGTTAAGGTCTTTTTACAGTTTCTGCACTAATTGGGCAGTTTCCGCTCAATACTGAATGATTAACCATCTCTCTTTCTATTCTTTAGTGATTTTTGTAATTTATTTAGACGGATTTTACAATGTATTGTTTACCATATTGAAAGACATCAAATTGACATTTTTTTACTCACAGTTTTGCAAATATTAGGTGAAGGTTATTAAAGTGGAGTTTTTATTGGAAGATAAAATATATATTACTTTGGAAATGTGAAAAAATGCATAATATCATTCTACTTTTTTGCTATTAATATCTAGCGATTAACCAAATTGTTTTTAATGTAACTTCTCCTATAGTAGCAAAGATCGTGTTCTTTTGGTTAGTGGGTGCATTAGTTATCTAACAATTTTTTGAAACATTTTTATGGGGCATTTGGAAAATAGTTTTAATCAATCTCATTTTCAAAGTATCGATTATCATGTTGTATTATATATGCTTCTCTATATCTGTGTTTTAATAATAAAAAAATGATATTAGAAGCTGTTGAGAATAATAATAAAAAGAAGAACGTATATAAGTTTCATCTTGGCTGTTTCTTCAAAATATCTTGAGAAGTTCTTAAATCAATTGTGCAAAATAACACTCCTCAAACTAACAAAAGGACCAATTTCCGTATCTACTTGCATCATCTTGAGGAGAAATAAAACAATCAGAACCTAAATTGAATTATTACATAAAAGGATAATCAAAATATATATTTTATTTTCAACATAAATGAAATCAAATTTACACCTACTCAATTGAGTTTTGAATCACTTTCACAGCCAGTCTCATCTATTAGTATATCCCCAAACATTCAAGGATAGTACTCCTTTTCTTCTACAATGTCTGGTGGAGATGGACATTAAAAACTCCACTGGTTACTTCCCAACAAAGTGAATCAGGCTGAGAGGAGGACTACAGTGTTTTATTCCAAGTATAAATACAGAATGTTGTTGCACACAAAGACCAATTTATCCATACAATGTTGTTGCACACAAAGACCAATTTATCCATACAACAGTTGCGAGATGCCGTAACACTATCCCTTGATCTTGAAGTTAGCTCAAAATATCTTCTGCTTCAAGAGATGAGTACTTGAGTATGGCAGCAATAATCCTTTCTTTGTCTCTGGTTGGGAATGCTTCCAGCAGTTTCCCATCTTTGTAGAAGTGGAAAAGAGGCACTGCCTGCATTAGTTTTGTGTAAATTCGACACACAATAAAGCTTGAATACTGAACTGAACTGTACTGATTATTATTATACCATACAAGCAGTTGATTGTGGTACAAATGACATATAGCTAGAGATACTAATAACATGTATAGAGAAGGTAGAACTGTTATCAATAGAATAATACAGTTTTGCAAGATAAATCTCAAAAGAACCAAACAAGAAAAACAGCATTATGCACCAATTGAACAGTTTTGAAAGATCAATGTCAAAAAAACCAACAATAAAAGATAAATAAATACCCTGATTCTAAGTCGATCTGCAACCTCGGACTCTTCATCATACTCATCAATTACCTGCAAGAAGAGGAGTGGTAACTAAGAGTCTAGATAAAACTTAGCATGCTCAATCTAATACTAAGTAAATCAATCATGCTAATAGCTATGAAACTGAGGAGTTATACAGATAGCATACTTACATTATGCTTTAGAAAGATAACAGGAGCATCATGGCTACCAGATTTCTTGCACAACTTTGCAAAACCCTGTTCTATATACCTGCAGCTTCCACAAGAGGTTCGGAAGAAATCCACCACAACCAGAGTTCCAGTCCCTTTAGACTTTTCTAGAATTTTGCAGAACTCCTCGTCAGTCTTGAATTCTCTCACGCATTCAACCGGGCACACATCATCGTCTTCATCAGGCACATCTTGTTGATACTCGTCGACAGCAACTCGAATTTTACCAGGGAAGAAACCGTGTCTGATTTTCATAACAGGTTCAATTTCTATCCCACCAAGGCATAGTTTTTCATGACTGTGGTGGCTAGGAACTGATCTGAAAACTAAATGGGAAATTCTAGATAGAAGTGGTTTGTGTAAATACAGATCTAATCTCACACTGAGAAATGACTTGGTATGCAGAATATTCTGCCGGGAAACGACATCGAAAACCAGTGGCATGTTTTCTCAAACAAAATCTCAAAACATGTTATTGAATGGACATTACAAAGTAGTCATGGCAGTGGATGCAACCATTTTAAACCTATAATTCTGAAGAAACATCAATCAGTAATGATCCCTACCAACATTAAGTAGTACTATCAATTAAGAACCTTAACTTGTGTTGTTTAGCTACTACTGTTAGAGTAACTACTAACATGTGTTTCATCTTAGCATTAACTACTTAAGAATACAAATGGAATAATAATAATAATAATAATAATAAATTTCAAATTGATTAAAGAGATAGTTACCTTACCTCAGTAGCGTTTGCAGGGATGGTGGTGGAATCCAAAACGCTCTTTTGCATTTGCGATATCTGTTCAGAACTCAACAACGAATCAGGACAAGACACGTGCACTCTACCATATCCACCCACTGTGTTCCAGTTTTGTTTTATAAATATAGTATTATTATTTGTCTAACTCTCATCGTGTAATAATAGTATATGTATGATAAGTCATAAGATTACATCGGGTGCTAGTTATTTATCTACTGAAAATAAATCAAAATTGCCACTAGCTGCTGTCCACTCATTCTCAAAGGATTATCAGGTACTAGTACAATTTTCGGAATATTTTTGTATTAATCTGTTATATATAATACTTGTTACAGTTATATTTAATAATATCTTATTCTCAAAGTTATACCCATTCTCAAAAATTATAATACTACAGGGTAAAATTATTTTATCATTTCTTTTGTTTTTTTTGTCACAAGACAGCTTTTTTTATTGTTGAAGATATATTTATTTTTGTAGGAAAATCCCATTCAATTTTTATTTCTAATTTCTAATAGTAATTAATCTGAAGTGAAATTGAGTATCGTTAATTTCTAATTTATACAGAAACAAAGAAAAATTGTGAAAGTTGAAGAAATGTGATGGGGCTTTATTGTGGTGCATGATGGGTTAAGTTTGAAAAGAAGATTTTAATTTAATTAAAAGAGTTTCCAACAACCTCTCTCGATGACAATGGAATTTGGCTAAAGAAGAAGCATACAAAGCATCGACACAAATGGCCACAACCTACAGTGGTATGATTGTTTTGAATTGAAGCTAATTGTTTCCACTGTGAATGGTTTTAGAGTTGTTGTATGACCCATGAAATCTACTCTTTCTACTGCTTTGAGTAATGAAATTAAAAATGATGAATAAGCTTAGTTGTATAGGCATAGTGGAAACACAAGAAACAAGAGGGTTATTTGTTCTCTGTTTGGGTTCCACATTGGCTGGTGTTGTGAATAAAGCAAGCTGGTGGTATTATAAAATGAAACAACTTTCGAAGGTTAAATTTCACGGAGCCATGTGATAAGTACAAAGCGAACTATTCTTTCGCCTTTTACTAAAGAATACCGTGTACTTTTCACTAACAGTGGCATACGATAATTTTTGAATGAGTTCTCAGTTTTGAGGGCTCTGCAATTATAGTTAATTTTTTTTAATTAATTACCAAATTGTATTTAAATAAGAAGTGACTTCCGCTTACCATTGTATCGTTACTGACATGAATAGTTTTCATATTTATTGTTTTTATTCAAATTTTTTATATTTACAAATAGTAAATGTTTTTGTTAAAATTTAATTAGATTAAAAAAAAGAATTTAAATTAACTATGGATCTTTAAAATAATAATTCTTCATTTACCTCTAATATTTTTAATTATTTAATATATTTATTTTATTTTTTCATTTTCTATAATAATTATTTAGAGATAATTTTGACAAAAGTACAATTAATGCTACATTGAAAGAAATATTCACCACCAATATGTATGTGTCAATATTCACCACCAATATGTATGTGTCAATATTCACCACCAATATGTATGTGTCAATATGCTTAGTTTTTGAAACAACGTTCTGTTCTGAATTTATGGTATGATGAGCGTTGAAAAAGGTAGCATGAATTTTTTTTAAATATTTTATTAGAATTTTCTTTTCAATCTACGGTAAGATGAGCGTTGAAAAATGTAGTTTGGTCTTGTTAAACGTCTTTACTAATAATGTTTTACACATCTTATATTTGTCGAATTCTAAAAATAGTTTGTACTAGTATAAGTGGTGTTTATTGCTCAATAGTTATTTTTGAGGATATAAATTTTTATTAATTTTCTCTATATCGGGCTAGTGAGCCTTAACCGACATTGAGTTTTTGATTATGGCATGCTCAGGACAATGGAGAAGGATGCCATCGATTTTCTAGAAAAGTTTCGTGTTTTAAATGTGAGAAAGTTGAAGAATTATGAGGAGGAAGGGAATGTGCTCAAAGAATGTTTACGTAAGTGTCTTTTAATAACTCGTTTTGACTTTATATATGCATTTATTTTTTCTTAACTATCCGATTTTTGTAAAGAAGATGTCTCATTTGTAGGTGGCAGAGAGGGAAGCTTTACTAGAGATGATGAAGGTCGAGAAGTGTCAGGCGGGTGTTGTCAACTAAAAAAACGGTCTGTCCATTTTATTGATTTATACTTAAAAAAAGAGGAAGCTCGTGGACGAGTGGAACTTACATGAGAAAATTATTTGGTGCAATCTCTCTATCTATTTTCTTTTTATTTTTTGTTATTTATTTTCTATTGCATATCTTTTTTAATTGGTATGAACACACTTTTTTTAGGCATAGACTCTAAATTTATTCAAACTGATTTTTGTTTCTAAAAATGAACAAAACCAATCTAGGATGAATTTTCCTTCTCAAATAAAAACAAATCGTCTTCAAAGAAAATATCGTCTAAAAATGTGACTTTATAGGGAGGATTTACAGAATTTGATAGTTTTATTACAAAAATAATTAAAAATATACTAAGAGTTGATAAAAATTGCACAATCTTTTTAAGTAGTATAGTGATTGAAATTTACACTTTAAAAATTATTGAGTGGAATATCGTGGTAGAACTCATCCCCTTCATTTTATTTCTCTGCACAACTTTCAACTGGACTACTTTAGTCACAAAAATGCACAATTAATATATTGATAAATTTTCAAAAGATATAAGTTTAAGCACAAGTTATTACGTAATTATGAAATAATGTTTACCTCCAATTTGTCTCTTTCACTCTCTCTTCTAGAATTCGAATTCTGCACTTGTTATCTTTCACCAACTTCTATGAATTTCGAGTTCTGAGCCTATCGGCATTTAAAATTGAATGAAATTTTCTATAATTCATAGGTATTTACTGTTTTTTCCTACACGCACGTGATCAGAGTGAAAGAGATGAAAGACTCAAAGATAGAAATAGAGTGAGATTCATTGACACAAAGAAAATGTTATATCCCAAAAATTTCCCTATCTTTCTCCATTTTATCTGCATACTCATTATTATTTAGGACATTCATTTATAATTGCTTTTTTCAAATAAGCATCATTGATTCTAGGTTTTTGCTAATTATGACATAAAGATATGGATCAAGTCTCCGTGGAATCCTAATTCTTGGACTATGGTCTTTGGTTACTATGGATTGCATCATGACATTGGAATTGATTATAGAGTTCAAGTTTTACCTGGTCAACCATGAGAAATTAACTTTGATGGACTAATCTCTTTATGAGCTTGTTCAATACACTAGTCCATTAGTTATTTGGTTTGGATTCAGGACAAGGCATTAACATTGCAAAATTCATACAAGATTCAAGAATTCATTCAAGTTCATATTCAAATACAAGATCAAATATTCAAACATCAAGATTTGGAGGGAAATCACTTCTTTCTTGAATTACATCATTTCAAAAAGTCATTTTTCATTTCAAAAACATCCATTTCACATTACAAATCCGAATTACAAGAGTCTATACAAAAGTTACATCATTTCAACCTATAGTTAACTTTTGATCAAATAGTTGACCAAAGTCAACTACCTAAACCTAAACTCTATCCTAATTATTCCTTCATTTACAAATCATTCAAGATCTCTTCATGCCATAGGCTTCTTCATGATTCATACCTTGAGTCATGCCATGGCCACCTTGAACAAGCCTTGCATAACAAACAAGGTCAAAGTTCAATCCAACAAGTCATCATAATTCCAAACCAACATTCTCATATAATGGTCCATTATACACAATCTAATTCAAACCATGACTTATACACATTCATGCATAGCAAGAAAAAGAACCAGTTCAAGGGTCCAACAGCTCATCACAAATCCAAAACATTGTTCTACATCATAGTGATGGTAGGAATGATGGTGGCAATAACGATGACTACATATCACCTGATACAATTCAGAACAAGTTTATTAGAAGAAGGACAATCACATCCATGTTAGAATTTTTTAATTAGCATTTGATCCATCATCTTCTATTATGAGGAATCCATTTTTCAGAAAAGTTCCAATACAACAATGCACCAAGTTCAAACATTTTCCAAATCATGAAAACTGTTTTACAACAAGCTCATGTTGCTGGCAACCATGGCATAACTATTCGAACTCGTTCAAGTTTGGTCAGGCTTCTCGATGTTACTCCGAATATAAAGTTTGCAATGGAGGCTGCTACCAAATGTCGCAACACTTTCTTCGCTGCTAAAGTTTGCAATGGCATCCGGAAACAACCCGAATTTTATTAACAAGTACGTCATCCACAATTGATATATTACAACAAATGATAAGCCTTATAACAAGATGCAGTGATGTTGTTACTAACCTGACGAATGTATTAGGTTATGTTCCGTACCATCCACTTTGACAAAAATAGCTCAAAATTGTTACATACATCATATGTCCTTTACAAGAATCTGCAAGTTGGATGTGAATCTAGTGTGAAGTAAATGATTTTCTCTAGCCATTGTGTTATTACTCACGTTTTTGTAATATCTATTTTCAATAATAAATTATTTTCTCTAGCCTTTGTGTTGTTACTCTCGTATGAATACTTTTCTTATTTATTATTTTTCTTATAATTATATATATATATATTAATAGTAAAAGTATTAATTATAAAGTTGTATTAATTATAAAGTTATATATATATATATATATATATATATATATATATATATATATATATATATATATATATATGTTTAAAGTTTGTTGCATGACCCATGAAATCTACTCTTCGTACTGCTTTGAATAATGAAATTAATAATGATGAATAGGCTCAGTTGTATAGGCAGAGTGGAAACACAAGAAACAAGAGGGTTATTTGTTCTCTGTATGAGTTCCACATCGGCTGGTGTAGTGAATAAAGAAAGCTGGTGGTGTTATAAAATGAAACCACTTTAAGCCATTGAAAATCACGGAGCCATGTGATAAGTACAAAGCGAACTATTCTTTCGCCTTTTACTAAAGAATACCGTGTACTTTTCACTAACAGTGGCATACGATAATTTTTGAATGAGTTCTCATGTTTGAGAACTCTACAATAATAGTTAAACTTTTTATGATTGCCGTTTTCAATAAAAAATGGTTTCCTCCCGCCATTATGTTGTTGCTCTCGTATGAATAATTTTCTTATTTATTATTTTTCTTATAACTATCAATATTAGGAAATATTGATTGTATCTGTTAATATTTTTGATTAAATGAATCGAAAGTAACTATTGTGTTCCTCCTCATGCGAGATCATTTCTACACACTACATTTGGGGATATAAGTTAGAATTTCTCTGTTCATTTTCTTTTTCTTTTTTTGTTATTTATTTTCTATTGCATATTTTTTTTTTCTTCACTACTTTAATTGATATGAACACACTTTTTTAAGCATTGATTCTAAATTTATTCAAACTAATCTTCGTATCAAAAATTGAACAAAACTAATTCGAAAAGTTATAGATAAAACTAATCTAGGATGCATTTTCCCACTCAAATAAAAACATATGGCCTTCAAAGAAAATGTAGTCGAAAAAAATATGACTTTATAGGGAAGATATACATAATTTGATAGTTTAATTAAAAAAATAATTAAAAATATTTTTTATGGGCTTGTTCAATACACTAGTCCATTGGTTATTTGGTTTGGATTCAAGATAAGGTATTACAGTGCAAAATTCATACAAGATTCAAGAAGTCATTCAAGTTCATATTCAAATACAAGATCAACTATTCAACCATCAAAATTTGGAGGGAAATTACTTCTTTCTTGAAACACAAGTTACATCACATCATCTCAAAAAACCATTTTTCATTTCAAAATCATCCATTTTACGTTACAAATTTAAATTACAAGAGTCTATACAAAAGTTACATCATTTCAACCTATGGTAGATTTTTGGTCAAATGTTGAGTTTTTGATCAAACAATTGACTAAAATCAACTACCTAAACCTAAACCATATCCAACTTGTTTCTTGATTTACAAGCCATTCAAGATCTCTTCATGCCATAGGCTTCTTCATGATTCACACCTTGAGTCATGCCATGCCCACCTTGAACAAGCCTTATATAACAAACAAGGTCAAAGTTCAATCCAACAAGTCATCGTAATTCCAAACCAACATTCTCATATAATGGTCCATTAACATAACCATTTAGTCCAATCCGTACACAGTCCAATTCAAACCATGAGTTATACATATTCATGCATAGCAAGAAAGAGAACCAGTTCAAAGGACCAACAGCTCATCATAGATCCAAAACATTGTTCTACATCATAGTGATGGTAGGAATGATGGTGGCAATAGTGATGGCTACATATCACCTGATACAATTCAGAACAAGTTTATTAGATGAAGGCCAATCACATCCATGTCAGAATTTTTTAATTAGCATTTGATTCATCATCTTTTATTACGAGGAATCCATTTTTCAAAAAAGTTTCAATAAATCGAAGTTAATATCATTCCAAATATTGTTACAAAAGTAATTAGTATTTTCATCATGAAAAGATATTTTTGACTACTAATTATTCCAAAAAAACTATTAATTCTGCAACAAAACCGCTCATGCCATGCAATGCAAGAGAAGCCATTGATAAGATAATGAAAATAATTATCATTTTTGGCATTGGGATAGCCATTCTGCCCATTTCGGCAAGATAAAGAAGACACACTCTATCATAACTAGTTCCTGCCAAGAAAAAAAGTGCAACACCAATAAATCCATGAGATACCAAAGAATAGATTATTTGTATAGATAAAGAAGACACACTCTATTTGAATAAATTATTTCTAAAATGGCCCTGCTGAGACCAATATCACTTATAGAACTAATTCCTATAATTAGAAGACCCATATGAGATACCTTAGAATAAGCTATTCTTTTTTTTCTCGATTACGTTGACCAAAAGTTGTTGAAGCGACATAAATTATTTGAATAGAACCTAATATTATTAGCTAGGAGCAAAATATGGAATGAGCGTGGGAAACTATATCCATATTAATTTGAATCAACCCATATTCTCTCAGTTTTAATAATATTCCGGCTAAAAGCATACAAATGTTGTAATGTGCCTCTTCGTGGGTATCTGGTAACCATGTATGTAAGGGTATAATCGGCGATTTGACAACAAAAACAATAAGAAATGCCGTATAGAATATTATTTCTAGTGCCACGGGATACAATCGATTAATTAATGTTTCAAAATTAAATGTTGGTTTATTAGAGACATATAAACCGATACCCAGAATTGCCATTAATAAAAAAAAATAGAAACTCTTGTAGTGTATAAAATAAACTTAGTAGCAGAGTAAAAACGTTTCTTTCCCCCTAGATGGATAAAAGTAGATAAACGGAGATTAATTCCAATTGTCACATGATGAAAACAAGTAAAATGTCTCGAGAAGAAAATGGTCCTATTTGACCGCTATACATTGTTAACATTAGGAAATAGAATAATTGGTATTCTCGAGTAACCGACTGAGCCGCTAAAGTGACTGAAGTAGTTATAAATCCTGTTAGTAAATAGATCCTATAGAGAGTCCATCTATTCCTAATCTCCAGTCAAAATAAAAAAAATTGACCCATTTATGATTCTCCGTCAGTTGAATTAGTGGATCATCCATTTGGAAATGATAAGAAAATGCATAGGTTGTTAGAAGGAAATCGATTAACCATATACAAATGCTATACCACCTAATTAACTTCTTTCCCCTATGAGAAAATAAGAAAATTAAAGAACCCGTGGCTATTGGAAAAACAACAACGATTGTTAACCAAGGATGTTATCCTGCATGAAGTAGTCTAAATAATAATATCTTTGTCAAGTTTTTCCGCGAATTCAGGTATCCATTTTTTATCCAATTGAGAAATCTCAAAAATTTATATTTTCATATATATTATTATCATATATCTTATTAGTATCATATGTCTCATAATTTTTTATTAGTTCTAATTTCTAAGAGGTGGAATAGAGTAACACGATGATCATACATTTTATCGTAATGATCCTACATTGTTGATGAATTGAATCTTTAATACAATACTATAATATATGTTTTCTCTATTTCCTTCATCATCATCATCATAATATCTTCGCTAAGTTGTAGCGCTACTTCATATATCCATTTTTCTAGATGATTCAGATATGGGCAAAAGTATGATGATTACCATATATAACATAAAATTTCTCCCCCGATTCTTTCTAATCGAGCCCCTCGATCTGCCATTATACCCCTAGAAGTAGAAAGAATTACAATCCCCATCTCTCCTAAAACTTTCGGAATTTTCGTTTAGTTATAATAGATTCGTAGGCCAGGTATACTAATTGATCAGTGCATTTTGATGCACGTTCTTTCATGTTTGTACTCAAGCATTTCTTCGGTTTGCTTTGATTATTTTTATGTTTTAATGGGTTTTCATAATTTATGTTATTTGTGCACTTATTTAATTTTCGTATTTAATTTTCAGCATTAGCAGCTTTCACGAGAAAAGTCATATCTTGAGCTAGTAGTATCGGATTGAGACGTGCTATCAGTCGATGGAAAGCTAAGAAAAAGATCTACAACTTTTGTTCAGAAGTAGAGAGCTTAATCAGACTGTAGAAGGGCCAGAAAAGTCGTTGAAGTTGCAACATTAGTTTTATTTAAGTTTTGGGTCATTAGTTTTAGGCTTGGGTTATGTTTTCGATCCAGTTGGGTTGTAAACCAAATTCCTTGTTTTCCATATACCTAGCAGCCGCATAACAGGAGGATCACTATTCACGAAATACTTGAAAACTTTGGCAAGAATTCTCATGAAGAACTAATCGATCTAAACAATTTGCTGTATTCGGGTTCCGATACCTTAAGATTTTAATAATTCTTATTCAGGTTTTTTATTCCTTTCAATATTAATATATGTATTTTGTTTGCTTAATCCGATTTACATATGCTATATTGATTTAATCCGATTGATTGTGTGTTCTTAACTATAGTCACGATTTCGTTTGCTTAATTCGTTATCGAGTCCGTTTAATTCATGTTTGCTTAATTCATGAAACTTAATCCCGTTTGCTTAATTCGGATAATAGGAACATACAACTTATACTATCAATTACGCTTGTCAGTTGATATTATAATCGAATAGGAATAGTTAATCTGCGGTTGGAATTACGATAGTCGATGATAGGCAAAAACCGAATCAGTAAATTATTGTTAAAGCTTATTTCAATAATCACTTATTTTAATATATTTTTTTAATTGAATCCTAAACCAACCAAAACCCCATTAATCGTTACTATCATTGGTTAATTCATTCAAGAATCCTTGTGAGAACGATAATCCGAGTCAATTTGTCGCTAACTACGTTTTGTCAAAAATACTCGTTTCTGATCCGCGCGCGACAGCGGATTAAATTGGCGCCGTTGCCGGGGATTCTTGATTATATTAATCGTCTTTATAGTCATAGGTGTTGTTTTTTTTAGCATTTTTTGCCTTAACTTCCCTGCGTTCGGGTCTTTTTACGGTTTAGGGAAAAAAATCTGTTTTTAAACAAATTGTCTCAGATTATTCCGATTTTTTGTCGATTCATTAGGAAAAAATCAGTAATCAAAAGCCTCTATTTATGCAATAAATAATGGATGCCACCCTAAAAAACCGAAATTCCTTATTTTTCTATTTTTTATGATTTATTTTCGGTTTTGGTAGTTTTAAAAAAATCTGAAAAAATTCTCAAAATTCTTAATTGACGTCATTAGATTAATTTCAGTGTTAGTTTATTTTTCTAAATTTATTTTAATCGTTTTCCTTCATTGTGTTTGTTTTTGACTATGACTGACCAAAGAACTTTAAGGCAGTTAGCTGTCCCTGATGTGAATTATAATGGCATGTGTATTGAATATCCTGAAGCTGACACTTCTTTTGAATTGAAATCTTGTTTAATACACTTGTTTTCCAAGATTTAGTGGTCTTGCAGGTGAGGATCCGCATGGGCATCTGAAGGAATTTGAGGTTGTGTGCTCTGTACCTTCTGGACCTTCACTAGAAGATATTGTCAAACAAATGGCTGCAAATAATCTCCAATTTCAACAACAAGTAGATTCTACTTTAAAGACTTTGCAAACACAAATTGGGCAGCTTGCCACTTTGGTGAATGTCGTGCAGCAAGCTCAAGGATCAAATCAACAACCCTTGGAAGAACATTCTGTTTTTCAAATAGATTTGATTTCTGAAATTGTTGATGATACTTGTAGTGATTTGTTTGCATTTGGTTTTCCATCATTGTCTGGTTTTGATGATGTTTATTCTTGTGATATTTGTACTGAAACTAAAATTTGCTCTGTTTGTGCTGAAATTGAGGCTGCCTTGCAAGTTGATATTCTTACTGCAGATGAGGTTGCAAATAAAGTTGTTCATGTAGATAAAGCTCTTGACATCCCGGCTGCCCCAAACACTCCTTCTATTGAGCAACCACCTTCCCTCGAGCTGAAGCAACTTCCTAAAAATATGAAATATGCTTATTTAGAGATGAATGAAAAACTACCAGCTATAATTTCTTCTAACCTTGATTTCGATCAAGAAAATGAGCTTTTGCAGGTTTTAAGAAAGCATAAAAAGGCATTTGGTTGGACATTGGCTGACATTCCAGATCAGATCACCTTCACGTGTCTATTTGACACTTTTACTTTTAGAAGATTCTTTGATCCTAGAATAAGAGGCGAAGATACTAATAAAAATTTCAAGTTCAGTGGACATTACCCAAAGCTATTCCATGACAGCCCCACTTTGGAAGAAAAAAATATAAAATATATCTCTTTGGGAAAGGCTGCTTATGTGATCACCTATCCTCCTTGACTACTCGGGTGTGTTCTTTCCTCTCTCTTCTCTCTCTTATTTTATGTTTGTTTCTTTCATTGAGGACAATGCATATTTTAAGTGTGGGGGAGGGAATACTTTATTTTCTTTGTTTTTGTTCTTTGTTTTGTTTTGTTTTTGTTTTCTTTCAAAAAAAAATTGCATTTTTGTTGAAAGTTTTAGGCTATAGAATAATTTGAGGTTGGTTTGTAGAGACTTGGGAAAAATTCACAAGATCGGTATCGTCTTAACACATTAAGTCTTCTGCATATGGAAATTGATTCGAATTCTTATTATGTTTTAGCCTTAAATTCTTATTCTCTGACAGCTCTCGAGTAGTTTATTTCAGCAGTCAACACCATCTCACACACACTCTATGCAGGGAAGCCGATGAATATAAGTGAGTGTTCCAAAAAAAAAAGAGAAAAAAATAAAGGAATGCACCTTCTAAGTTTGGTGACCCTCACCCGGTCACTTAACCTAACGGATGTAGAACCTTCAAATTTTTTTTGAAAATAAGACTCGTTGTCAGTTGGTTCAGCGGTTTCTGGTGCTGAACTTGGTAGGGCGGATTACGGTCCGATCCCCCGCAACTACAATTGAGTAAGCAAAGGGTTATGCCACTTAAGTACCAGAACCCCGTGCAGAAAAGGATCAGAGTCACTAACCAGTCGCCTTGCTATGAGTGTGTGGAGATAACGGGCTTAATGTGATTGCGCCTGAATGAAAAAGAGCCAAAGAAGGATGAGTAAGTTAGGCTTTAATATAATAACATGATTCGAGTTGATTTCTGTATTCAGGAGGTTTATGTCTGCATAACTGTGGATTAATGTTCTTACAATGTCCTTAGTGTGCAAGATTAGTACCCATCGAAGCAAACTTAACCGAAGATGACTTGTAGCCTAGAATGAGTAATCGGTGATGTGTCTGTGTTTTGTTTTGTTTTTCATTTTGCTCGGAGTGCAAAAGTTCAAGTGTGGGGGAATTTGATCAGTGCATTTTGATGCATGTTCTTTCATGTTTGTACTCAAGCATTTCTTCGGTTTGCTTTGATTATTTTTATGTTTTAATGTGTTTTCATAATTTATGTTATTTGTGCACTTATTTAATTTTCGTATTTAATTTTCAGCATTAACAGCTTTCGCGAGAAAAGTCATATCTTGAGCTAGGAGTATCGGATTGAGACGTGCTACCAGTTGATGGAAAGATAAGAAAAAGATCTACAACTTTTGTTCAGAAGTCGAGAGCTGAATCAGACTGTAGAAGGGCCAGAAAAGTCGTTGAAGTTGCAGCATTAGTTTTATTTAAGTTTTGGGTCATTAGTTTTGGGCTTGGGTTATGTTTTCGATCCAGTTGGGTTGTAAACCAAATTCCTTGTTTTCCATATACCTTGCAGCCGCATAACAGGAGGATCACTATTCACGAAATACTTGAAAACTTTGGCAAGAATTCTCATGAAGAACTAATCGATCTAAACAATTTGCTGTATTCGGGTTCCGATACCTTGAGATTTTAGTAATTCTTATTCAGGTTTTTTATTCCTTTCAATATTAATATATGTATTTTGTTTGCTTAATCCGATTTACATATGCTATATTGATTTAATCCGATTGATTGTGTGTTCCTAACTATAGTCACGATTTCGTTTGCTTAATTCATTATCGAGTCCGTTTAATTCATGTTTGCTTAATTCATGAAACTTAATCCCGTTTGCTTAATTCGAATAATAGGAACATACAACTTATACTATCAATTGCGCTTGTCAATTGATATTATAATCGAATAGGAATAGTTAATCTGCGGTTGGAATTACGATAGTCGATGATAGGCAAAGACCGAATCAGTAAATTGTTGTTAAAGCTTATTTCAATAATCACTTATTTTAATATATTTTTTTAATTGAATCCTAAACCAACCAAAACCCCATTAATCGTTACTATCATTGGTTAATTCATTCAAGAACCCTTGTGAGAACGATAATCCGAGTCAATTTGTCGCTAACTACGTTTTGTCAAAAATACTCGTTTTTGATCCGCGCGCGACAGCGGATCACTAATCCTTTTTAAATTTAAAAAACTTTTATATGATCCTTTCCTATTTCTTTTATACCGTAGAGTTAAAACAAAAAAATATTTATTGCTTTCTCGATGTTTTCAGACTTTTTCAACAAAACCCTATCGTAAAAGAATTTTTACAATGTTTTCGGTGTGTCACAACCTCAAATTTTCCCTACCCCATGTCATTTTCTTGAGCCCTAAATCTTAAGCATACATCCCACACATACATATCATATGCATTTATACTCAATAACCACAATGATCCACAAGCCAAAGGCATGAGATTCATCTGTAAATATCCAAGATCCTCTGGTCATGTTGAGGTGTGCCCAATCCACCTTAACCCTAATATCATCCTCAAGCATCCCACAAAGCTTGGAGGATAATTCCATACATCTCACTTCCCAAGTCCAATTTGGATGGTGAGTGTCATACCCCAAAATTTGCCCATTAATCTTGCCAAACATTCTCGAGGCACCCCAACTTATTTTACAAGGCCCTGACATTAAAGGAACAAAAGCCCAGCTCACAACAGGCCCAATCCAGAAAATGGCCCAGACTAGCTCGCTCGCTAGGCGAGCAATTCCTTCGCCTAGCGAACCCCTCGTTATGACACTCGCCCCAGCGAAGCACCAGATCCAGAAAAAGCCCAAACTAGCTCGCTCGCTAGGCGAGCAATTCCTTCGCCTAGCGAAGCTTGCGAATATCAGAATTCCTGGGCTTCATTCTGAGCCCATTAGGTCATCACAATCACTATAAATAGCCAAGTTTCAGTCACGAAAAGGGGGAACGAAAACGGAGAGAGGAGAGCCCTGGCAAGCAAACCCTGATACTCACTGGAGACAAACCCTGAAGGAATCCGGCGGCGCCAAGGTCTACCTCTGCCCATTCAATCCGATTTGCCGATTCGAAGTCACAATTCAGCTGCCAACAGGTTTACATTGCTATTACTGCATTATGTTCTTAATTTGCATATGGCTTTATGATTAGATTTATGAAAATAGCTTAAGTTTGGCATGTGAACTTTAGTATGTACCTGAATACCTTAAATGATTAACCATATAATTGCAGTAATGAAAGCCATAAGGCATAAAATTGGTTGAAATTGTACTGATATCAAAACCAGAATCCGCCGCCGCTCGCTAGCACGTCGCTAAGCGAGCATGCAGCGAGTATTCGCTACGTCTTCGCTAGGCGAGGCAGGAGCGAACGTGGCAGTAGCTGACTTTTCTGTTCTGATTTTGTCATTCATGTTTTATCATGCATCATTTATCCGACCTTATTTACTGTTGTGATCTTTTTTTTTCCCTTGTGGTGTAATCCTCGATTGCACCCTGATTTGGTGTTCTGACATGTTTTGTTGAGTTTTGTAAAGGTTCACATACCCCAGGAAAGGTTTGCTTGTTAGGTATCCCACTTTATTTGTGGGGTACCCTTATGGAGATCCACCCTGAATTACTCAATTGATTTTAATGTATTGATTTTATGGCGAAGATCCACCCTAATGGCTTAATTGGTCTTAATGTATTAATTTTAATGTGGATCTAATTACCTACTTTATTACGATTACCTAATTAATTGTAAAACTTTGCCTTTAAATAAGTGATCTTGGACCTCTCTTTGTTACCCTCCGATTACGGTATTACGGTCATGTCCCGCGAATGTGGGGATGCACTTAGCAAAGACCCTTCGGTTAAATCATCATAGTCCCTCGAATGTTGCCTTTGTCCCTCGATGACCCTTCGGTATAGCCTACGATTAAATGATGATAGTCCCTTCGAATGCTAAGGTATCCTCACAACTGTTGCCTTCAATGACCAATCGATGGCCCTACGATGACCTTCTTACATCCAAAGGATAAAACTACTTACTTCTCAATAGTAAGGACAATTTTACCCTCATAAGGATAGGAAATGCCCGGAAAGACCTCGGACAGGTATAACCCTTAATTGCTCATTCATAACCTAAAATACTCTTCACACCTCACCCATTTCCAAACATCTTTTTTAGAAAATCACCACTTGGCATACATCCGCACTAGGATCATTGCCGAGTTATATCTTTCTAAACAACTTTCAAAACTAAACGAGATAACCACTTTGTATACATTCATACAAGGATCATTACAAAGTTAAATTCTCCTTTTCATTTCCTACACATTTCTCAAACACTTTTTCAAACTAGAAAAAAAAGGGTTAAATACACTTTACCCCCCTGTAATGTTAGCGAGTTTAGGGTTACCCCCCTGGTAAAGTTATTTTTTCAATACCCCCCTTATGTTATGTAGATTCCTTCATAGAACCCCCTAATATCCAGGTGGCATGGAATCTTGGTTTTTTATTTCAGACGTGGCTTTTTAATTTTTTTTATTTTCACATGTGAATCTTCATTAGGTCTCCAGCATGGCATAAACTAGAAATTAGGGTTCCAAATCCATCCCTCTCTCTCTTCGTGAAATCCATCCCTATCCCAAATCCATCCCTCTCTCTCTTCGTGAAATCCATCCCTACCCCAAATCCATCCCTCTCTTCATCTTCGTCCGTGTCCCCTTCATCTGGGTTATGGGTGGCAGCAAGGCATCTTCCACGAGTGAAGTTGGAAACGGCTTACCAAGATGTGGATGCAATGAAACCATGAAGTTGTTGGTCTCCAAGTCAATTGAAAACCCCGGTCGCAAATTTTGGAAATGCAGGAATAATATGGTGAGCAATTTTGAAGCATTTTATTATTTTGAGTTTGATTTCGAAATTAATTGTTGGTGGTGTTTGTCTCAAATTGCAGAATGGGTGCGGTTTATTTTTGTGGGATGATTTGGTCAGTGAGTTTGCAGTGAAAGAAACCAATCCGTCCGGATGCCGCCAATGTGAAGTCAACAAGGCTTATTTGATTGAATTTGCTAAAGAGATTGTTGAGGAGATAGATTGCAGAGTCGGAAAGCTTAACAAGTTAGAAAAACTGAAGAAAAAGATTGCAATGGAAAAGAGGAAAAATTTATGGTTAATGTTTGTAATTGGTCTGTCATGGATGTTGATAGCAGCTATGGTTAAGTTAGTCTAATGAGTCTGTCATGTAATTGTTATGTCATTAGTGTTTTTCAGCAATGTAATGTTGAACTTGTAATGTGTTCATCAATGAAATGTAATCTGTTCATCAATCTTAAACTGTCAGTGCAGCATCATTATTTGATTAAACTTTCAGCATTCAATCTACCAATAATGACAGAAAAAAGTTATATCATAATGAAAGAGAAAAATTGCAAAATCATCAGAAAACTACAGAACAATTTTATAGTCAGTAATTCTAAAGAAAATATGACATAGTAAACATATAAATAAATTGAAATATATTAATGTAGTCTATCTCTTAAACTTTTTCAGTGCAGAATTCAAGGTGAATGTAATTAAATACTTTGGCTTTTTCTTTAGGTCCTGCAGAATTCATGGTTTTGTTGTAAGATTAGTCTATCTCAAAACCTCATCCATGGAAGGTCTCAATTCCTTTTCCCTTTGCAAACATTGAAAAGCCAACTCTGCCACCGAAACTATCATCCTGATATGCCAAGGCAGTGTGTCTATTCTTGCTAGATCACCTTGGAGATGAAAATCAACAGTGTGGTTTGGAACATATTCGTATACAAGCAATAGTTCATCGCTGTGATGTGAAGTAGCAGCTTAAAATAATTTCTCTTATTCTTCGGCTCTGCAACAGAAGCCATTTTGAAAGTAACTTTATAAGTAAACCGTACATCAACAAATGGAATATATGATCTGAGAAATTCATCTGAAGTGTACCATTGTGACAGTAGAACTTATTGTTTGCATTAAGTCTATATTTCCTTTTTTGACAAAACAGCACATTCAGACATTGAATCCTTCAACATTCAAACGCTTCCCAATTATTGACTGTTCCAACTTGAAACTTATTTATGTGATGGTTTAACCATAAGAGGGAATATAACCATCCATATTTTCTCACACTTTTTTCCACATTAAATTTTACACTTTGTATTCTTAGAAAGAAAATATACTACAGTATATACAGTTATTGGAAATATTATATTTCTGTTTTTTCTTAGTATATACACTTTGAATTCATGGTTTTGTTGTAAGATTAGTGCACAGACTAGCCATGGCTCTCTGCAGAATTCATGGTTTATGAAAAACAAGAAAAAAATGTGACAGACTAGCCATTGTGTTTTATAGACAATACACACCAATAATGTTAAACTGATACATTAGAATTGATCATCACAGTAAGTGCATATGTTTGTTACAAAAGGATTACAAAATACATGTCTTCAAAGATCAGTTGGCATTACAAAAGAGTTTTCCAAAAGGATTACAAAATACATAGCAGAAACATAATAATCAGTCCCTCATTTTGAAGTGGGTATGTCTTCATTTTCTGGTAGGGTAATTGGTTTGTCACTAGATATTCCTTCACCTGTTATGGGTCTTTTAAACCAACTCAACTTGATCCTCTCACTTTGCCTTCTTTTGATGATAGGTTTTTTTTCAACCCTTTTTCTGGATTGTTTTGTGATTGAGGCAGCCACACTAGATCCTGTTTGACTCATAATAGTTGGAACAGGCATATCAGTTGGAGGCTGTGGATCAGTTGGAACAGGCACATTTGTTGGAACAGTCATATCAGTTGCAGTTGGGGCAGGCATATCAGATGCAGTTGGCATATCATTTGCAGTTGGCATATCAGTTGCAGTTGGCACATCATTTGCAGTTGGCATATCAGTTGCAGTTGGCACATGTCCTTTTTTAGGTTTTCTCTACAATGTAAGACACAATGTATGGTTGTCATCACAATGCATATCACAATGAAGAATGTAAGACAGAATGTAGAATCTAAGACAAAATGTATATCACAATGAATTACCTTTCTTTTAAGTGCATTGGGATCCTGAGTGGTAGCCTTACAAGTCATAGCATTGTGACCAAAATTATCACATTTGGTGCACTTATATGCAACACCAGATCTTCTCTTCCTTGCACCATCCTCTCCACTTTCTCTTATCCTAATCTTCTTAGGTCTACCAGGACCATTTTTATATGCAGGTGGTAGAGGTGGTTCCATCTCAACTTCTGGCCACATATCTTGACCATTGATTGGACTTACTGAAAATCCATAACATAGTGCAAACTTTTCTCTTGTGTAACAAGCATCAACAAATTCATCAGGGTTTTGCTTTCTATAACTCAGAGCAGCTACAGCATGCCTACATGGAATTCCTACTAATTCCCAAAAATTACAACTACATGACCTTTTAGCAATGTCAACAATAAATTCATGTGTGTTGTAACTATGTGTAACCTGAAAAGTCTCAGCAATTGACCATGTTGGCAACCAATGACCACTCCTGAACACCTCATTATCTAACCTTCTCCTAGGTATTGGCATCACCTTATGTGGCCAATTTTCTAGTTTACTTGCAGAGGTGGATAACCTATTCATCAGATATTTTCTTATCCACTCACACATTGTGAGTATAGGTTTGTCCCTAGCAGCTAGAATGGTAGCATTAAAAGACTCTGAGATATTATTCATCAATGTATCACATTTAGGGTAAAAAGAAAAGGCATGCTTACACCAGCTTTTGGTAGGAACAGCCATCAACCAAGTCCAAGCATTGGGATCTGCATTCTTCAATTCATTCATCTTTTGGACCCATGCCTGATAGTATGTGGCTTTAGCAGCTCCCATCATTAAATCTCTAATAAGGGCTCCTCCACCAAACCTTTTCTTGAAATTAGCATACAAGTGCCTAAGACATAATCTATGCTCAATAGTATCAGACAATTCTTCAAATACAATTCTTCATCACAAGAATCATCTGGGTCAGAACTATTCAACTCATCACTATAGTATACATCATCTGAATCCATAGTCTTATTGGGCTCCTCCATACTGTTATTGGGCTCCCACCTAATAGGCTTAGTAACATCTATTCCTTCAAAACCATCAAAGTAAGCAGTAGCTCTTTCATCTTCACTGTCATCTAACCCCTCTACCTTCTCCTCATCTAACCCATCAATTCCATTATCAGGGGGGTGGTCATCATCATTCACACATTTAGGTTCCCTATCAGCAGGGTCCATGTTCCCAGTACTATGTTCAACATACAAATCTCCTTTCACATTCATTGCACTAAAGTATAGAGCAAAATCATCAACAACATCATCATCTTTCCTAATCAGAAAAAAACCATCTTGAATTTCTAAAACTTTTGTCCATACCCTAACACAATCAGCCTTATACCCTAACCTACTCAACAACTTCTCAATGTTATCCATGTTCCAATTTGAAACATGTATCCCATTAACTGTCGTATCCGTACCCCCTCTGTATATAATTTCTTCTTCAAAAACCCTGTAAAATTCACCCCCATGGTGGAGTGTAACACTAAAGTGTTGTGAATCCTGTCAATATATTATACCCACATGTCAAAGATTGTTGATTTCAAAATTTTACCCTACGACATTGATGAACTTCAAATTTTTACTAACCTCGGACTTTGGACACTTCACTGAGCTCGTCTTCACTGAGCTGGATCGCTTCTTCGTATTCGCTGAGGTTGTCTTCATCTTCGTCTTCACTGCGGTCGTCTTCACTGAGCTCGTCTTCACTGAGCTGGATCGCTTCTTCGTATTCGCTGAGGTTGTCTTCATCTTCGTCTTCACTGCGGTCGTCTTTCTCGTTTGCTTCGTTCCCTGCATTCTTCTTCTTCGTCTTCGTCTTCCCCTGGAAATTTCGTCTTCGTCTTCCCTGCTATGTTCAGAACCCTAATTTTCTAAGGGGGTATTTGAAATTAAAAAGTGTAAAATGACACATAATCACTTTAACAAAATTAAAAATATGCCAGGTGTAGGACCTCTTATTAGATTCCATGCCACCTGGATATTAGGGGGTTCTATGAAGGAATCTACATAACATAAGGGGGGGTTTACAAAAAATATTTTTACAGGGGGGTAATCCTAAACTCGCTAACATTACAGGGGGGAAAAGTGTATTTAACCCGAAAAAAAAACATAAATGATTGAGCAATTAAGAGCCCATGGATAACCATGGATACAAAGGGTGCTAACACCTTCCCTTTGTATAATGTACCTCCCGAACCTAAGAATCTAAAATTAAGGTCTTTCCTGTTCTTTTCCACCTTTCCCTATGGGATAAAAGAAAAGTCGGTGGCGACTCTTGCTAACCGCGACATTGCGATTAAAAAACACATTAAAGTCAGTTCACCGTATGACAGAACTGGCGACTCTGCTGGGGACTACAAAGAGAGGCCACCTTAAAAAATCGTTTATGTTTTAAACTGTTCCTTCTTTTAAGGGTATTTTTGAGTGAAAGATCCTACACCCGGATCTAGTGTACCTTAGGTAAGTAGCAATAGATCATCGCGACTATCCGGCGTATACTGGAATGGTTAAAATGATGGCTACGGTTAATGTGACACTTTTGATGTCCTGATGTTCCTCATGTTTACTTGAGGAAAAATTTGGCTTCCGCGTGGTGTCATCAAAGCGTTAACCAGACCTTTAGAACCCTAATTGACTCATCCTAGCCATTAGAAAGTAGTGAGATAACTGACTTCGGTTCCGACTGGGGTTGGTTGATACTCGATACTACACTATTTGAGATTGGACTTTAGGGAAGCTTCGGCCAACCACTTGGTGCTGCACTGAAGTGGACTTAAAGAAAGGTCAATGATTTGAGATCCTTCTAGAACCCGGTTACTATGCTAGGACAGGTTGAACGAACCAAACTTCAGTGGGGAGGGTATTTATCTGTGGAACTCATGCAAGCCTTAAAACATAGGAATGATTGTTGTGTACTTGCTATTTACATAACATCATAGCATCATAACATCATAACATCATAACATCACGGCATTGTACTAACCATTTCAAGGGCTTAGGGATTTAGCTTTGCTCTGTTAAACAGGTTATGGCTTCCAGGAAGACTATCCAGATAAATCTTGTAGCAATCTCTCCTCAACTCAAGGAGTTAGTGTCAGAACTTCCCGATCATTCTCAGTTCATCAAGAAACATGGCTCTATCCTCAATTTGGTTACCACTGGTTTCAAAGAAGATATGATGAGAGTTCTATTCCAGTTCTTCGATCCTAAACATCATTGCTTCACCTTCCCAGATTATCAGTTGGTACCCACATTAGAAGAATTCTCCAAGTTGCTTGGGATCCCTATTCTTGATCAAACACCTTTCAGTGGCTTAGAAAAGATTCCGAAGTCTGAAGAAGTCGCCGCAGCTTTACACATGACAAAGTCCGACATCGAAATTAATTGGGTAACAAGAAGTGGAGTTAAGGGTTTACTTGCCAAATTTCTGATAAAAAAGGCCCGAGAATTCCTAAAAGTCATGAATGTCCATGCTCTTGGAGATGTCCTAGCATTACTAATCTATGGTTTGGTGTTATTTCCTAATCCAGACCAATTCATAGACATGAATGCTATTAAGATATTTCTCACTCATAACCCTGTGCCTACCTTACTTGGAGACATTTTGCATTCCCTTCACACTCGTACTATGAAGAGGCAAGGGACTCTCATGTGCTGCATACCTTTATTATCTAGGTGGTTTATTTCGCACCTCCCTCAATCAGTCTTGAAGAATGATCAAAATCTGCAATGGTCTCAAAGGATAATGTCGCTCTCTCATTCAGACATCCGCTGGTGTCCTCATCTCAAAGAAAATGTTATCATTATTGAACGTTGTGGAGAATTCTCTAACGTACCACTCCTGGGGATAAGAGGGGGTATTACTTATAACCCAGCTTTAGCCTTACGTCAGTTTGGGTATGCTCGGAGAGATGGTCCACATGAAATGATTATTCAAGGTACAGTGTTTGACTATGACAATGACTCTCAAGGTCTCCGTCAAAGGTTTGTACGAGCTTGGGGCATGGTGAAAAGAAGCACTTTAGGACAGGAAAATTCTATTCCTATGGAGCCTTATCTCAGATGGGTACACGCAAGAGCTCGTGAACTTGTCATGCCCTATCTTGCGGTTGGACCATTGATTGTTGAATCAGGGGTCGAAGAAGGTACTTCTCAGATCATTCCTTATCCAGATATGCCTACCGATGTTGAAGAGTTGAAGAAATCCTGGACCCAGTTGAGAGAGGAAAGGGATACTTTTGAAGCCCAGTTCAATGCAGAAAGGAAGAAAGTACTAGAGCTCACCAGCCAGCTTAATGAGGAACGAAGACTCAATACATATATTCGCCCAAAAAGAAGCCGTCCCTGGGAGGCTTGAGCTTTTATTGTATTTTTTATTTTTTGTAATGAACATTGATTAAAGAAATTATTAATAAAAGTGTCCCTCTTTTGGTAGTTTACGCAAAGTTAAATTCCAAAAGTCCTTGAAAACATTTCATCCATGGCATAGCATAACATAACATCGCATAACAGGTATTCTAAAGGACCATATTCTCACGGTCTGCCTCTTAAACAGAAAAATGGCTCTCGAACAAACTGTCAAAGATCTCCAGGCTCAGAATGCTCAATTCCAGGAGATGATGCTAAGCTTATCCAAGGGGCAGGAAGAACTGAAGGCTCTCTTGCTCGAGAAGAAGAAAGACCCGAAACCTGTGAGTTACATTAACCCGGGAAGGAGGCGTAAAGGACAGGCTGCAGGAATCAAGATTAGACTTCCGAAAGAGCAAGAAGAGGAGACAGAAAATGATTCAGGAGAGGAGGATGTTGATCTCTTCCACTCTAAGGACGACGATGAAGATTATGAGAAGGAACAGTACTCTCCAAGAGATGGCAAGTATAAGTTGCTGGAAGAACGTATGCTAGCTATGGAGGGTCAGAAGGCGCCCGGTCTGGATTTCGAAAGCTTGGGATTGGTCTCTGATGTGGTCATTCCTCGCAAATTCAAGATCCCCACTTTCACTAAGTACGATGGTGCGTCTTGTCCTCAGATGCATCTGAGAGCTTATGTGAGAAAGATTCAGCCGTATACCACTGATAGGAAGCTATGGATCCATTTCTTCCAAGAAAGTCTGTCTGGCACTCAGTTGGAATGGTATTATCAGCTCGAAAGTTCTAACATCCGCACCTGGACTGATTTAGCGACAGCTTTCTATAAACACTACCAGTATAATTCTGAATTGGCGCCTACTCGGCTACAGTTGCAGAATATGACTATGGGGTCTAAAGAAAGCTTCAAAGAATATGCCCAAAAATGGAGAGATTTAGCGGGCAGAGTCAAACCCCCTATGATGGATCGAGAATTAGTAGACATGTTCATGGGTACACTGACTGGCCCATTCTACAGCCATCTACTGGGAAGTTCTTCATCAGGTTTCACTGAACTTATACTGACAGGTGAACGGGTGGAGAGCGGCATTCGAAGTGGAAAGATACAGGCGGCTACCTCTGCAAGTAGCAAAAGGTCCTATCAGGGGAAGAATGAATCAAATGCTGTGTACGGTCAAAAGAATCGTAATAAGAAAAATGGTGACCATGCCGTTGGAGCAGTCACAATTGCAGCCCCGCCAGCTCAAAACTTCCAGCACAGACAAGACAGACCAAGAAGGCAGTTTACCAAGATCAATATGACTTTAGCACAAGCACTGCAAAGTATGCTAAAGGCAAACTTAATCACTCTCAGAGGTCCTCCTGCAAATGTCAACACTACTTCGCCTCGTTATGATCCCAATGCCAGGTGTGCATATCACTCCGATAGCCCCGGGCATGATACAAACGAGTGTTGGTTATTGAAGAACAAAATTCAGGATATGATCGACGCTGGGGAAATTGAATTCGAGCCTCCAGAAACTCCTAATGTCATCACTGCACCTATGCCTAATCATGACAAGGCTGTTAATGCTGTGGATGACTACTCTCATATTTCTAATGTAGCTGACTTAGCATCTCCCCTCCTGGCCATTAAGAAGAAGTTGTTGCAAACTGGGTTATTTCCAGGTTGTGCTGAAAATTGCGATCTCTGTATACTCCGACCCAATGATTGCCTGAAATTGAGGAATGGTATTCAATAGTTGATAGATGATCGTACGATTCTCTTCGCAAGGATTCCTAAGGTGGAAAACACTGTTGAAGAAATATCTGTGATTGCAAGGTACAAAGTTCCAGTGAAGATTACTGCTCCCAGAGTACCCGTGAAGATTACTGCTGAGCCCAAGGTGGCTCCCCTAATCATTACTGCACCTGGCCCAGTACCGTATTCTTCAAGCAAAGCCATTCCGTGGAATTATGGAGGTGATGTTTACATCCATGGCGTAAAGCAAGTTGGTAATTCTGCTAATCCTAATGACATTGTTGGGACTAGTAAAGTTACTCGAAGCGGAAGGATCTTCTCTCCAGAGATCTCACCTCCAGTTCCCGAAAACCGAGGAAAGGAACCAGTCAACCCTTCTCAGTCAGAGATGCCGGTCGGAGTTACTACTGAAGATGTCGCCAAACAAGAAATGGAAGAAGTGCTGAAAATCATCCGCAAGAGTGATTTTGATGTGGTAGAACAGTTGGGGCATACCCCGTCTAAGATCTCGATGTTATCCTTGTTGTTATCTTCTGAATCTCATGCCAATGCCTTGATAAAATTCTTGAAGACTGCTCATGTACCTCAGGAGACCTCCGTCGATCAGTTCGAGAACTATGTTGCTAACCTGACTGTTGACAATGGCCTAGGTTTTTCCAATGCTGACCTGACACCAGCAGGGAAGAATCACAATAAAGCTCTGCATATCTCCATTGAGTGTAAGGGGGTCACCTTGTCTCATGTGTTGATCGATAATGGCTCTTCTTTGAATGTGCTACCGAAAGTCGTGCTCGATAAACTTGACTGCAAGAGCATTGAACTGAAGCCTAGTGACATTGTGGTGCGTGCTTACGATGGTGCGAAGAGTGTTGTCCATGGTGAAGTGGTTCTCCCTATCAAGATAGGACCTCAAGTCTTCGACACTACCTTTCATGTAATGAACATTCGTCCTGCCTATTCCTGCTTGCTGGGACGCCCTTGGATTCACGGGGCAAGTGCTGTAGCTTCGTCTCTCCATCAAAAGCTGAGATATCCAATAGAGGGTAAGATCGTCACTGTGTGTGGGGAAGAAGAGTATATCGTCAGTAGTGTGCATACTTTCTGATACGTTGAGATGGATGGTGAATTCTTCGAGACTCCGTCTCAGTCATTTGAAGTGGTTCCTCCGCCCCGTCCTGTCCTTAAGCCAACTCCCCTTGTGCCCGAGGTTATTCGAGCTCCTCCTGCCATGATTTCTCTGAAAGATGCTCAAGCTGTGGTCGAAAATGGTGGTCGTACTGGTTGGGGTCAACTGATCAACGTACCCTACAAGTCTGATAAATCTGGTCTGGGATTTAACCCTGAAAAGATAGTCAAAGATCAAATCAATGCTGTAGAAGATGCTGATAGCGATTGCGACCTGGATAGCTGGATTTTCCCAACAATTGGTGACGGACTCAATAATTGGAAGGCTGAAGACACTATCCCGATTACCTTTAGTCAGGAGTAATTGTTATTGTCTATTTAGTTTGCAAATTTTAGTTTTTTCATTGAACTTCTTAAGGCATTGTGTCTATGCCCGGGGCACAATAGCTAATTTGTTAAGGGTTTTGTCATTTTCATAAGCATATTCACATTCAATAAATCAATGGACTTTTTGCATTCAAATATTGCGCTCTTTATCTTTCTTGTCATCTTTTACACAAGCTATGATTTCTTACACACACTCACGTCACAAATTGCAGATCCGTATCCACTCTGGATCCTATTGATAATAATTCCGCTACTGTTCATTATGACTTCGAAAATCCGATCTACCCAGCCGAGGATGGAAGTGAGGAATTTTGTGAAGTACCTGGAGAGCTTGCCAGACTGTTACTGCAAGAAGAAAGGACTATACAACCACACGAAGAGTCAATCGAAATTGTAAATCTGGGTACTGAAGTAGACAAGAAAGAAGTCAAAATAGGAGCAGGCTTGGAAAACAGTGTCAAAGAAAGATTGATTCAGATGTTACGTGACTATGTAGAGATTTTCGCTTGGTCTTATGAAGACATGCCCAGATTGGATACTGATATAGTGGTGCATCGGCTGCCGGTGAAGGAAGATTGTCGTCCTGTTAAGCAGAAGGCTCGTCGCATGCGCCCTGAAATGTCTGAGAAAATCAAAGCCGAGGTTATGAAACAATTCAATGCCGGTTTTCTAGCCGTTACTTCTTATCCTCAATGGGTTGCTAATGTGGTACCGGTACCAAAGAAGGATGGTAAGGTGCGAATGTGTGTAGATTATAGAGATTTGAATAAGGCGAGTCCCAAGGATGACTTTCCACTTCCGCACATCGATGTTCTGGTAGATAACACCGCTCAACACAAAGTATTCTCCTTCATGGATGGGTTCTCAGGATATAATCAGATTAAGATGGCACCTGGGGACATGGAGAAAACTACGATTGTGACGCAATGGGGCACTTTCTGTTACAAAGTAATGCCATTCGGTTTGAAGAATGCAGGAGCAACATACCAGCGTGCTATGGTAGTTTTGTTCCATGATATGATCCATCATGAGATAGAAGTATATGTGGATGACATGATAGCCAGATCTCATACTGAAGAAGAACATCTCGATCATTTATACAAACTGTTTGAGAGGTTGAAGAAGTACAAGTTGAGATTGAACCCGAACAAATGCACCTTTGGAGTAAGATCCGGTAAACTCTTGGGCTTTATTGTCAGTGATAAAGGAATTGAGGTTGACCCGGCTAAGTTGAGAGCTATTCAAGAAATGCCGGTTCCCCGTACAGATAAAGAAGTCAGAGGGTTCTTGGGACGCTTGAATTACATTGCCCGATTTATCTCCCATTTGACCGCCACCTGCAAACCCATCTTCAAATTACTGAGGAAAAATCAAGAGATGATATGGAATGATGAATGTCAAGAGGCTTTTGATAAAATCAAGAAGTATCTCCAGGAACCTCCAATTCTGATACCACCGGTTGAAGGAAGACCTCTAATCATGTATTTGACCGTGTTAGAAAATTCAATGGGGTGCGTGTTGGGGCAACATGACGAGTCTGGTCGAAAAGAGCATGCCATATACTACCTTAGCAAAAAGTTTACCGACTGTGAAACAAAATACTCACTGCTCGAGAAAACTTGTTGTGCTTTGGCCTGGGCTGCTCGCCGACTAAGACAGTATATGTTGAATCACACCACTTTATTGATCTCTAAGATGGATCCTATCAAATATATATTTGAGAAACCTGCCCTCTCCGGAAGAATAGCAAGATGGCAGATGATTTTAACAGAGTATGATATCCAGTATACTACCCAGAAAGCAATCAAAGGAAGCGTGCTAGCTGATCATTTGGCTCATCAAGCGGTGGACGATTACCACTCTATGAATTTTGAGTTCCCAGATGAGGATGTCATGCTTGTTACTGATCATGAAAAACCTGGACTGGATGAAGGGCCTGAACTGGGATCCCGATGGACTATGGTTTTTGATGGATCTTCCAATGCATTGGGCCACGGTGTTGGGGTTGTAATTATTTCTCCCGGGGGTTACCATACACCTTTCACTGCTAGACTATATTTTCATTGTACCAATAATATGGCTGAGTATGAAGCATGTATTTTGGGACTCAAGGCTGCTATAGACCTGCGAATCAAGTTTTTGAGTGTGTACGGAGATTCAGCCTTGGTAATCAGTCAGATCAAAGGAGAATGGGATACTAAACATCCAAATCTCATCCCTTATCGAGAGCGGGTGATGACGTTAATCCCATACTTCGAAGAGATTACATTCGAACATATTCCACGGGAAGAGAATCAGTTGGCGGACGCACTGGCTACCATGTCATCTATGTTCAGAGTCAGATGGGACAATGAAGCTCCCAGGATCGCTATTGAACGATTAGATGAACCAGCATACTGTTATGAGCTTAACACTGAGGGAGTACGGGAGAAACCTTGGTTCCACGAAGTAAAAAGATATTTAGAAGCTCAGGAATACCCTGAGGGGGCATCCATCAATGACAAAAAATTCCTGAGGAAGTTCTCCGCTAAATTCTTTCTGAGTAATGGAGTATTATACAAACTTAATCATGATTCGACTCTGCTTTGCTGTGTGGATAAAAAGGAAGCAGAAAAGATTATGGAAGACATACATGACGGTATTTTTGGGACTCATTCTAGTGGACATACGATGGCCAAGAAGATTCTGAGATCAGGGTATTATTGGTCTACCATGGAAGCTGATTGCCACCATCACTCCAGAACCTATCACAAGTGCCAGATCTATGCGGACAAAGTACATGTACCTCATGCTCCATTGAACGTGTTGACCGCCCCTTGGCCCTTTGCAATGTGGGGCATTGATATGATTGGAGAGATTAAACCTACGGCTTCTAATGGACATCGCTTCATCCTCGTGGCTATTGATTACTTTACAAAGTGGGTAGAGGCGGCCTCATTTGCTTCTGTCACCAGGAATGCGGTGGCACGGTTCATCAAGAATAGTCTCATTTGTCGGTATGGCATCCCTGAAAGAATTATCACTGACAATGGTACTAACTTGAACAACAAGATGATTACTGAACTCTACACGCAGTTCAAAATAAAACACCATAACTCTTCTCCGTACCGGCCAAAGATGAACGGCACCGTGGAGGCTGCTAATAAGAATATCAAGAAGATCATACAAAAGATGACAGTAACGTACAAAGACTGGCATGAGATGTTACCATTCGCTCTCCATGGTTATCGCACTTCAGTGCACACTTCGACAGGGGCAACTCCGTTCTCTTTAGTCTATGGAACGGAAGCCGTTTTACCAGTGGAAGTTCAGATTCCCTCTCTAAGAATCATGAAAGAGGCAGGCTTAGATGAAGATGAATGGATTCGAACTCGACTCGACCAGATAAATTTGATTGATGAGAAGAGGTTGGCAGCTGTTTGTCATGGTCAGATGTACCAGAAACGGATGATCAAAGCTTTCAATAAGAAGGTTAAGCCAAAGGTATATCAGGCTGGTAACTTAGTAATCAAGCGTATCATACTACCACAGGGTGATCCTAGGGGCAAGTGGACTCTTACATATGAAGGACCATTTGTGGTCAAAAGAGTATTCTCAGGAGGTGCCATGATGCTCACTACTATGGATGGTGAAGACTTCCCGCATCCGGTGAACGCGGACATAGTTAAAAAATACTACGCATAAAAGAGACCCGCTAGGTCGATGTATCTAGGCAAAAGTAAGGGCATCCCGGCGAATTAAAAAGGTTCGGGCAAAAATTAGGGATAAACATATAAAGACGTACACCCGGCAAGTCGAAAACCTGAAAAGGCGGCTTGGGCAAATAAAGGGTATCCTGGTGGACTGAAAACCTGAAAAGGCGGTCCAGGCAAAAATTAGGGATTAAAGCGTATGACTATGTCCCGTTCTCCGTCAGCTTCACCCAAGCTTCAAGGGACTGAACAAGCCAATCACTTCTATCCGACAGCAGGAGATGAGATGCTTGAAGACATAATGACAGTGGTGGGGTTGAAATCAATAGGACTTTTTCTGCATAGCTTTCTCTTTGCTTGCCTGACAATTTCCTCTTACTAGGATTTCTGTCTCCCTGTACACGAATTGCCTGTTTACAGGCCCTCTTTCAAAATCAATACAATTTTATTTCCAAAAAGATGATTTCGTTTTTACTTTTCTGTTTTGTTTGCGTAAACGTCCATTGATTTAATTTGAATTGATTTATGCATTTGAATATGATCAATATTTACCAAATACATGCCTAAAATAGCAATAGCAATTACTACACGACTTCAGGATCGAGGAGAAGGTCTAATCATGCTTTCCAATGAATCCGTTGCCAATTCTATTCCCCGGCTAAGCCAGTTATTCCCCAGGAGAAATTGGCATCACTAGACGAATTGGTCATCTCTTCTATCCCCAGCCAGGCTCTGTCGAATATTTCTACCATCAGACAGAAATCAAATACCCCCAGCTGAGACAGGGTCATCAATACAAATATCTCCGACCAGCAGACTAGATTTATTTCCCCAGTAGAGTCCCCTGGAAGAATGTTTCAGACGCATAGTGCATTCATTACATCATTTCACATCACATACCTGCATGCAATGTTCACATTTATTTCATTCCGCATCATATACATTACACCGTTTCGTAGCATGCACATGCATACCATGTTCGCAGGCATAAAGCATCTCATGCACCATGACATTGCATGAAACTAACTTGATCTTTCAGGTTAATTATCCTCCTGATCACATTCAAGATTCGAATACAGCTCTCGGATATAATCCATGTGACAAACTCTGATATTCTCCTAATGATGGCATCTTTTACAACAAATATTATCAGATACAGCCTAACGTACGGTCCATTCTGATTCAGCTCAACATATGACTCCTTCAACTCCAATACGGTCTAACGTACGACCCATTTGGATCTTCAAATCCTCAGATACTGCCTAGCGTACGGTACATTCCGAGGTGTAGTCTAGCGTACAACTACTTTCTTCTTCAGATACAGCCTAACATACGGTTCATTCTGATTCAGCCCAACATATGACTCCTTCAATTCGGATGCGGTCTAACGTACGATCCATTCTGACTTTCAGCAACTCCAATACGGTCTAATGTACGACCCATTTGGATCTTCAAACCCTCAGATACTGCCTAGCGTACGGTACATTCCGAGGTGTAGTCTAGCGTACGACTACTTTCTTCTTCAGATACAGCCTAACGTACGGCTCATTCTGCAACTCCAATACGGTCTAATGTACGACCCATTTGGATCTTCAGCTCCAATACGGTCTAACGTATGACCCATTTGGACCTTCAACTCAGATACGATCTAGCGTACGATCCATTCTGATTCTACCTTCGTCAGATACAGCCTAACGTATGGCTCATTCTGCAACTCAGATACGATCTAGCGTATGATCCATTCTGATCTTTCATCCCCAGCAAAGTCATCCACCTAATGGACAATTCACTCAGATGCGGTCTAGTGTATGATCCATTCTGATCACTTATCCCCAGTAGCATATAACACACTCTGACTCCCCAGCAAAGTCGGTGGCATAATGAAGGACTCACTGTACGGTCTAGCGTATGACCCAGTATGACACCCCTGCCTTTAGATATCGTCTAATATACGACGCACTCTGAAGCCCTCATCATCAAACTTCCTGGATGGCATCTTTAAGCCCACCTCTCGATTGACAGGTGCAAATTTTTGGGGCATTCTAGTGTTCAATAATCTTCCACCTCCAGACCACGAACGACATACTGGCCGTCCTAACTCTCTCGGTTCAAGAATATTGAACAGGGGCAGCTGTCATACCCCAAAATTTGCCCATTAATCTTGCCAAACATTCTCGAGGCACCCCAACTTGATTTGCAAGGCCCTGACATTAAAGGAACAAACGCCCAGCTCACAACAGGCCCAATCCAGAAAATGGCCCAGACTAGCTCGCTCGCTAGGCGAGCAATTCCTTCGCCTAGCGAACCCCTCGTTATGACACTCGCCCCAGCGAAGCACCAGATCCAGAAAAAGCCCAAACTAGCTCGCTCGCTAGGCGAGCAATTCCTTCGCCTAGCGAAGCTTGCGAATATCAGAATTCCTGGGCTTCATTCTGAGCCCATTAGGTCATCACAATCACTATAAATAGCCAAGTTTCAGTCACGAAAAGGGGGAACGAAAACGGAGAGAGGAGAGCCCTGGCAAGCAAACCCTGATACACACTGGAGACAAACCCTGAAGGAATCCGGCGGCGCCAAGGTCTACCTCTGCCCATTCAATCCGATTTGCCGATTCGAAGTCGCAATTCAGCTGCCAACAGGTTTACATTGCTATTACTGCATTATGTTCTTAATTTGCATATGGCTTTATGATTAGATTTATGAAAATAGCTTAAGTTTGGCATGTGAACTTTAGTATGTACCTGAATACCTTAAATGATTAACCATATAATTGCAGTAATGAAAGCCATAAGGCATAAAATTGGTTGAAATTGTACTGATATCAAAACCAGAATCCGCCGCCGCTCGCTAGCACGTCGCTAAGCGAGCATGCAGCGAGTATTCGCTACGCCTTCGCTAGGCGAGGCAGGAGCGAACGTGGCAGTAGCTGACTTTTCTGTTCTGATTTTGTCATTCATGTTTTATCATGCATCATTTATCCGACCTTATTTACTGTTGTGATCTTTTTTTTTCCCTTGTGGTGTAATCCTCGATTGCACCCTGATTTGGTGTTCTGACATGTTTTGTTGAGTTTTGTAAAGGTTCACATACCCCAGGAAAGGTTTGCTTGTTAGGTATCCCACTTTATTTGTGGGGTACCCTTATGGAGATCCACCCTGAATTACTCAATTGATTTTAATGTATTGATTTTATGGCGAAGATCCACCCTAATGGCTTAATTGGTCTTAATGTATTAATTTTAATGTGGACCTAATTACCTACTTGATTACGATTACCTAATTAATTGTAAAACTTTGCCTTTAAATAAGTGATCTTGGACCTCTCTTTGTTACCCTCCGATTACGGTATTACGGTCATGTCCCGCGAATGTGGGGATGCACTTAGCAAAGACCCTTCGGTTAAATCATCATAGTCCCTCGAATGTTGCCTTTGTCCCTCGATGACCCTTCGGTATAGCCTACGATTAAATGATGATAGTCCCTTCGAATGCTAAGGTATCCTCACAACTGTTGCCTTCAATGACCAATCGATGGCCCTACGATGACCCTCTTACATCCAAAGGATAAAACTACTTACTTCTCAATAGTAAGGACAGTTTTACCCTCATAAGGATAGGAAATGCCCGGAAAGACCTCGGACAGGTATAACCCTTAATTGCTCATTCATAACCTAAAATACTCTTCACACCTCACCCATTTCCAAACATCTTTTTTAGAAAATCACCACTTGGCATACATCCGCACTAGGATCATTGCCGAGTTATATCTTTCTAAACAACTTTCAAAACTAAACGAGATAACCACTTTGTATACATTCATACAAGGATCATTACAAAGTTAAATTCTCCTTTTCATTTCCTACACCTTTCTCAAACACTTTTTCAAACTAGAAAAAAAAACATAAATGATTGAGCAATTAAGAGCCCATGGATAACCATGGATACAAAGGGTGCTAACACCTTCCCTTTGTATAATGTACCTCCCGAACCTAAGAATCTAAAATTAAGGTCTTTCCTGTTCTTTTCCACCTTTCCCTATGGGATAAAAGAAAAGTCGGTGGCGACTCTTGCTAACCGCGACATTGCGATTAAAAAACACATTAAAGTCAGTTCACCGTATGACAGTGAGTCCCCTTGGAAGAAGCTTCAAGACTCATCTGGTTATCCACGGACCAAACCCTAGCCATTTACCCTCCTCTTGGCTTGAACAAGTCATGATTCACCATGGATCTTGACCATGTTATCAAGGACCCCTCAAATACAAAGTTTGTTCATGCCCCATGACCTTTAAACATCTCAATTGGATCCCTACACGAAAAATACAGAGTCTCCATCGATTTTTATTTATTCCAAAGAAAAGGGAAAATATCTAGAAAACCCCAAAAGAATGGTCGTCGCAACCAGGAACAGGTTCAGAAGTCGGTTATGCAAGGGGAAGGTATTAACACCCCTCACATCCATCGTACTCGATGGGAACCATCTAAGATGTCTACGCTTGAATGTGTGTTGTTATCTTAATCTTTACTTGCTAAAGGTTTACGGAGTGGAAAATGGATTTTTAATTAGTGTGCTCGCTAAGGATTTGGGTCCTCGTGCCTACGTATGCTCACTTGTCGAATTGAGAAATCAGAGCCCCGTAGTTCGTGGGTACAAAATATTTGTTTGTTTTTATTGATTTTATACCTTGAAAAAGGGTTTTCGAAGTGATGCCCTAAGGCTCAAACAAAAGGTTTGATAAGTTGATATTGATTTTATGATTTGAAAAGAGATCATTTTTTACTTCGGATTGCACTAAAGACAATGGGTAAAGGTGAGTATCTCGAACTACCAAGCCAAATGTCTTGTGTCCAAAATACTCAGAACGAGTGTAGGAAAGCTCCATTCTCATCCATTCTCTACCACTTAAGGCTCGTGGCATACAATCCTAATCATATTTTATTAGGGATGACAATGGACAGGGTTTGGGTAGGGTACTATAGTACCCGTCCCCATACTCGCAATTGGAAAAAATCTCCATACCCGAGCCCATACCCGCTTGGGTACCAATATTGGCATTCGTGCTCGTACCCTATGGGTATGTATGTGCCCGTACCCGTACCCGTTACCCGCATTTCTAATAAAAATAAATATGTCAAGTATAAAATATCATATTATTTTAAAGTTTTAGCAACATTAAAAAGGTTTAAAAAAAATTAGTGTTGAATTATGAAATAAATGATCACTTATATTAAACATGCAGTAGTTTAAAATTGATGTATTTTTAAAAATTGACACACACTTATTTTTATATAATAATATAAATTAAAATATATAAATATATATTGTGCGGGTATGGGGCGGGTTAGACACTAAGGTGCCCATCCCCGCTTATTTAAGTGGGTAATTACCCGAGCCCATGCCCGTACCCATGTATGCGGGGTTTTACCCTACCCGTTATGAGTATTTTTGTGGGTACCTGTAGCGGTGTATTAATCACTTTATGATTTATTGATTAAATCAAAAGCAAAGCATACAATGAATCGAGTCGTCACCGCACTTCTATTTTTCCAAAGGAATGGCTAGAAAGCGAACAAAAGTCTAAGAAGTTTTACACATAGAAAACCAATAAAAGGTCAGAGATCTGGGTAAGGGGGTAATTATGTTGTGGGAAGGTGTTAGGCACCCACAACATCCTTAGTACTCTAAGGGAACCTCTTTTCACAACTTGTTGTATCAATTTATTTGTTTATGAAATATTTTTGTGCAAACATTGATTGAAGGGATGAGAGAAGAATATACAATTTTTATTATTTTTGTGTTTGGATGGATGAAACCCATTGCCTACGTACCTTTTCATGAAAGATAAGGATCAAAACGCCGTAGTTCGGCTAAAAAATTTCCAAACAGTGAGTGGATTGATTTTAAACAAAAGCCCTAAGGTCTTTCATTATCAACAGGAGAAAACTCAACCTGAACCAACTATCCACCATGTGAGAACAACTTCAACTTGCTAGTGAGGGACCATGCCCTATAATAAGCAAGGAAGTCTTACAATTCAATCACTAAGGATGTGGTGAGATTTACATCAACCACTATGATAATTCAGATCTATAGCTAATGCATGAAAACATTGATTAACAAGTGGACAAAGGCCACAAAAGTAATTGAGTGAGTGAAATTAACCATTCGTAATTATTCACAAAATGAAGTCAAAGTTGACATTAAATTCAATTCAGAAGAAGTATTGTGAAAATGAAGTTTGAAAATCAGAGGCTTAAGGCCTAGGTTTCTAGTCTTGAAAACAGGTGAAAATGTTTGCACAAAAAGTTTTCTGGTTTTGAGTTAAAGATGAAAACAAGGTTCAAAGATAAGCACACAAGGGTGAGAGTTAAGGTTAACAAGAGTAGGAGTTGCTTTCTCAAGATCATAGAAATGATCCAAGGAAGTTCCTTTGGAATAGGGCAACGCAAAGCAGATAACAGATAAAGCATGGATCAAAGATAACCAAAATAAATGGAAACCAGATGCCAATCAATGGACTCATACTAGCCTCACAAAACAAAGATGGATACCAGATGCCAATCTATGGACTTATACTAGTCTCACAAAACAAAAATAACAAATGCAATAAACAAGAGGAAACAAGCTGCCAATAAATGGTCTTACACTCGACTCCAAGGAAATGGAATGCCAATCAATGGTCTTAGTTCCAACTCCTACCAGATTATAGGAAACAAATGCCAATAACTGGACTTACAATTGACTCCTCAATGGACAAAACAAAATGTCACAAAGTATGAACAATGATCATGTTAATGATATACAATTAATGCTCAAAGATGAAAACAATGCACAGAGGCACACACAAACAATTATGCACAGATGAACAAATAAGCAAACAATCAGTCAATTAGCACACACTATACACAAGCAATGGGCTCAAGCAAGGTTGGGCTTTAGTCAAGGGGTCATATCGACCTTGACAAACAAGCCAAATACTGGAATGGGTAGTCAGGCTCTTAACCTCTAACATTGAGAGTTAGGGTGAGCAGATGAAATGGAGATGAGGGTTATGCCTCATAGCTCTTATCCCTGGCTTGGGAGAGCTTTAATCAATAGAAAGTGTGGGAGTTCAGGATGAAGGAACTCTTCTCCACATGAATGACACTACAAGATTTTTGGTTTTTTTATTCAAAATGCATCAACACATGGTGTGAGCAAGATGAATGACACAACAGAATAGCAGGGGATGGATTATACATCCCTTTTATCTACCAATTGCCTCTTAAGAGGACTTAAACCTGCTTGGCACAAAATTAAACAAACAAAGACATGGCCTCTTAAGGAGGGCTTCAGACAGGTGCCTGTCAAAATAACATGACAGGTCTTCCAGACTACATGGAGATCAAGGATTTTACCTAAGTGGTATGCCAACCATAAGCAAAGCAAAGTTCAAATGAACTTAAAGCAACTTAGGTACCTGTGTAAACAACTAAACAAATCAGTACAGTATTCAGACAAAAAGACAACAATCAACAACAAACAGACAATCCCAATGTACAACATATAAGCCATAAGGCAAACTCAAGTGAATTATCATCAACCTACAAAACAAACAAATGTTAGCAATCAATAGCAAATATCAACATTCAAATGATGAAGCAACATCAACCATGGAATTTGGGTGCTTGGTCCTGAAATTCAAAGCTCACAGGTAAGTATAAACCACTAGGTCAAAGCCTAGGGTCAAAGGTGAAGAAAAAATTCAAAACAGGAGCTAATATTCAACACAATGCAACTTCAAACACATATTAACATGTCCTAAAAAGGACCAAAACAAAATCATCAAGCAAGGCCATGTAATAAGCAAGAGAAGTCAAAGACAAATTCAAGGCATACATTTGGACATTGAGAATGAAAATTCCAAATCAAAACAGAAATGATTCAAATAATTCTGGAAAAATTCATGAACATTCAACACATCCAACACGATCATCATACAAAAAATCAGAAGCATTAGAGGTCATTTGATATGGAAATTAAATTGCACAAGTTGATCATCAAATTGTGTGACACAAATTGTCACACCAAACAAACATGTGTGTAAAACAGAAATGACAAATGGGAAAAATACCAAACCAAACCTCAAACATCCATTAACATGTTGGGAACAATCATGCAAAATTTCAATGCATTTGGATCCATATCAAGCATTTCACAATAAGATGAATGGAGCAAGGTCACAAATGTACACATGATCACATATTCTAACACAATTCAAAATCCAGCCATGCACAACTTCAGAAATTAACATCATAAAATAGAGGACATCTTAATGAACAAGTAGCAATAAACCAGGTAATTTTTGGAGCATTTTTCAAATTGTTATGAATTTTCAAAGTTGGAAGAAAAATATTTGAAAAGAAAATGAAGAATGCATGAAATTTGGAGGGAAATCATAAAATATGAATGAATTTGAAATAATTGAAGCACGCTGGGATCGAGCCGTGTGGCTATTTGAAATGAAGCGCGCGCTGTACATGAAACGCACCGTTTCATTAATGACTGGACATGCCAGTCAGCAGTCAAGCGCCAATGTGGCACGGTCAAACAATCAAGGACCAATGGAATAGCTAGCAGAGCGCGCATGTGGACAAATAAGACAAAAGCCCTAAGGCTAGCGTCAGCAAGAACCAGGCGGACGCAATACCGTCACAAAGCGGACGCTACTTCGTCTTCCTCATGAAGACGAAGATGAACAGGAACAAGCTCAAGCAAAATTTTCCAGAAATTCCAAAACCATACATCATTTCAAAGATCTTTCCATGGAGATCACAAATCAACTAACATCTAAGCTTAATTCAACATGATCAAAGAGAATCAATGAAAAACATTTATGAATGCAAAACTTCAATCACACATATCTCCTGCTATAGTGCATCATTTTTCATGAAATTTTATCATCAGCAAGAATAGATCTACAAGAACATGCTAATGAATTGCAAAATTATGAGATTCGAAAACCTGACCTCTTGAAGAGCAGATTCTTGAAACGCGCGATTCAAAGCCTTGAATGATCCAAATCCACTCTATAACACTTGTAATGATGTTTGATGAAGAAATTAAAGCTTGGCAGGTGCTATATCTAGCTCAAATCAGAATTTCCATCTTCACCTTCATGAGCTTGCTACACTTGATTCTTGCACGAATTCCACAATCCAAAGCTTGATCTGCACTATATCAGTACCAGAGAATAAGAATATGAAATAAAATTGCAATGTTATTTGAAGAAAATTTGAATTATGATTGGAAGAAAATTTTGGAGGGAGAGAGAATTTGGATCTAGAAATGGTGAAAAATGATTAACCCTCTGAAATTCTGTTAGGTTTTAGTATTTATATGCTCTCTTAATCACATTGCTAATCCACACTTAATTTGGTTAATTGAAATTAGGCAAAATAAGGTGTTTGGCAAAATTTGAAAATTGCATGGTGCATGTAGTAAACCCACGTGAACAGTGTCATATGTTTGATCAAAGTCACTCAAAATCATTTTTTAAACACATTGGCAATGGTAGAAAGTTCTCATGATGCACCATTTTTAAATTTTCAAGTTTCCCTCCAAAAAAAGCATGGAATAGCAAATGATCAAATGATGGAAATTCATGCAATATGATGAATGGTTTGGAAACTTCATGTCATGAGGAGCATTTTAGAAAAAGAGGCACCAAACTTGGAGTTATGAATCAAAAGTTATGGCCATTTGAAGTTCCATGCACACTTGGCAATGATGGGACCATATCTCCTCAACCATTCATCATAAATTCATGATCTTGGACGTTTTGGAAATGGGATAGAGAGATCTTCAACTTTTATGTTGGACAAAAATTCATTTGAAGCTTCTTTGATGTTGGAAAGTTGAGTTGAAGTTGAATAAAAAACTTTCCATTTTTGGAAAGTTGAAATTATAGGTCACTTTCCATTTTGGGAAACTTTTGACTTGACCTCAAATTCTTCAATGTAGAGCTTTGGTATGATGAATAAGCATTGTTTAGACATGAATGGGATGAAGAAACTCAATTTCTCAATTCAAAATCCACAGTTGACTTTACAGTTGACTGCATTGGTCCTTAGATGACCTGAAAATGTCCTGATGAATTTGGGCTTCAACCACTTGGGGAATTTGCTCCAAAATGAACCTATAGCTCATATAAGCTCCATATAATGATCACATGATTCATTTCTCAATGGAAACTCACAAAGGATTCACTTGAATTGCCTTGACCTGTTGACTGCTTAAGCTGCAAGTAACAAAGGTTAATGACATATTTTTGTACATTTTTGGTTAGTGATTAAAAGAAAAGCAATGATATACAAATGCAAGCAATGCTTGGTGATCAATAGTCACTCTCAAAAAGATATCCCACCCACAGGGGAGGAAGCAAGGTGTCCAATGATCCTTGAGGCTATGTAATGAAATGATATGATGCCATGAGGGATCTTAGGGCCAAAATTGGGGTCTTACAGTACCCACTGGGGATGAGTCAAATTTCCATCCCTATTTTTTATCATGTTTTTGAATTTGATTTGAGAAAATACCGCCTGACGTTGGATCAAGGGTTTGTTTATTGTTTATGAAATAATGACGATCCTATGTTCTAAGTTTAGCTAACAAGCAACAACAAGACAAATGAAAGCGAGTAAAAATCACATCAAAGTGGGGAGAGGGTACATGAAATATACAAGAGATTTATGCGAGAAATAAAGGGTCTCGTTGTAAGGTAGCCCAAGAGAAAGTCTTGTGTGTGCATTGTGTACTAAGCTAACTATTGGATAATGAAATTACAAAGCATGTCTCTCTAAGATAGTGCCATGAATGCTCTTGTAAGACCCCAATTTTGGGCCCTAAGATCCCTCATGGCCCATATCATTCATATCATAACCTCAAGGATCATTGCATGCCTTTGTATCCTCTTAGTGGGTAGATTGCCTTGTGGGTTGTTTCTTGATCACCAAGCATACTTTGCATTTGTATATCTTTGCTTTCATATGTTTATCATGCAAAAGGTACAAAAATATTGTCAGTCTAACCTTGTTGCTTGCAGTTGAAGCAATCATCAGCAATTAGGTCAAAGTCAGTCATTGATCAGTCAAAGCAATGGATGGTGGCCATTCTTGCAGAATTTGGGCATCATGATCAACAATCAAAGGTTCATACAACTTGAGACATTCATTTGAAGTCAAGTTCTCAAGGAATTAGGGTTTGGAATTCATCAGAAGAACTCCAGTCATCCAAAACCCTAAGAAAAGTCAAACTTGGTCAACAGTTGATTTAATCAAGGATTTGATGGATAGATTTGATCTGAAGGAGTTCATTCATGCTTGTATAAGCCTCATATATCATGTCAAACCTCACCATGGAAGAAAATCAAGAAGAATCAGAAATTTTCCAGAAATAGAAAGTGGACCTGTAATTTCAACTGCCAAAAATGGAAACTTCTTGATCTTAAACTTACATCATGATACAAGCTTCAAATGAATTTTTGCCCAACATGAAAGTTGAAGATCTTGTCTTCCCATTTTCAAAAAGTCCAAGAACATCAAAATCCCATGTGTGGTTGTCAAGATATGATCAAATCATTTTCACCAATTTTTGAACTTCAAAGAGCCATATCTCTCAAACCATAAGGCCAAATTTGGTGGGGTTTTTTCCTACAAACCACATTTTTCATCCTCTTTCCAAAAATATAAATTTCATGACCTAAAACCCTACCATTCAAAATGGCATTTTTGGACCTTTCTCATTTAAATTCAAAGTTTGACCAAACTTTGACTTTTTGAGTTTTTGACTTTTTCTTGATTTGGTCAATTGGGAAATGTTCCATATCACATTTGTGACTTGTTCCAATTCCAAAACCATGTCCATACCATCATTCCATCATCATTTTGAATCAAAATGCAAATTTGGCATTTGTTGCAAAAAGGAAGTACACAAACAAAATACATACAACAATTCTGCAGCAGACCAAAAGCAGCAATTGGCATGGTCATTTGCAGCATGCTCAGGCCCAAATTTGTGCAGACAAACACACCCCCCATTTCCACTTATATACAAACTTGGCAAAATGCATTTTTGATTCATTTGAAGCAAAATCAGTACAGCTTTTCACATGTACAACCAAAGCAGCATTTTACACAGTCTGTACAGCTTGTCCAAGCCCATAATCGACCAGCTTCACACCTCCCTTGTTCACTTACATACCAATTAGCAACTTTGCAAATGAAGGCATTTACACTAAGTTAGCTTAGCACATGGTTAAGTGATGATTAACAGATGATATTTAAGGGATTCTTCTGCATTTCCAACCCTAGTTTTTGCAGCCTCCACACAGAAAAATAGAGATACTCTCTTTCTTGCATTTGGGACGATTGGGATTTTCTGTTCAAATCATAAAAGCACACAAGTTCCTCTTGCTTCCTTCATGGTCTGGACAACATCTTGAGCATATTCTCATCATCATTTCTCAACTGAAACGACTGCCCTAGCTCTGCATCTTCAAGGCATCCTGCAATGGCAGAAATCATTTCAAGCTAGCTTGTGCATTCTGGAGTGGAAATAGCTTCATCATCCATCAACATAAAGCATAAGAGCCAGCTGTTTGCACTCATATCATCAAAAGCATCACTGTTTCACAACTTGCTTCAAAAACAAGTAAGTTTTCGAGTACCTTCTTTCTCCATGCCATGATATGCTTTAGCTAGTTTGAGTTGTGCTGATTATCATGAATTTTAAATGGTTTGAAACGGTTGATTATGCTGAGAGAAACATGGTTTTCATTTTGCATGCTTGAGGTTATTTTCCTTCGATTTGCTCACATGGTTGCGATTTCATGAAAACCATTACTATATGTTGCTTGCATTTAGTTTAACGAAGCTATTGATATGCATATGGTTGATTTCTGAGCATGTTGATTCTTGGTGATTTTGCCTGATACTGATGAATGTTGCTGTTTTGCTGTTTTTGAGCTGCTAAGAAAATCCCTTTGATATGCTTATGCTGTTGTTGGTGGATAATGCATGAGATTGTATGCTTGTTTGAATCATGTTGTTTGATGCTGTTCCTTGTGTCTGTCTGAAATTGCCTGTATGATGATGAACATGGATGATGAATATGAAGATGCTGTTACTACCCTGCTGTTATTTTGAATCTTATAACATCTGTCCTAAAAATCCATGAGATCATGAATGCTGTTGATTGCTTGATGAGTAAACATTGACAAATGCTATGCTGTTTGTGTATTTGCTGTTTGATTCTGTTTAGATGTTGGCTGAATTTGTTTGAAGTTTACCATGAACCATGCTAGTCAAATCCTGCTACTGTTATGCTTGAATCATGAGTATGCCCAGAATTTTCTCGTGATCCATGTCTTGCTTTGTTGTTGGTTGGTGCTACACATGAAAACCTTGCTGCAGTATTTGAAACTCTTTGAACATTTGTCATGAGATCCATGTGAAGCATTGTTGCATACTGTTGGTTGCTTGCTATGTGAATATTACCATGGCCATAATTAGTCGCTTCTGTTGGATTTCAATTGATAAATTGATGTTGTAAGTGCCCTACTGCAGTGTAAACCCTATCATTTCCAGAACTTCCCATGAATAGGTTTGAATGTGTTGGTTTACCATTGCTTTAATTGTATGAGAGTCAATACCATTGCCATATTGTGTCTTTCTTGCTGTTGGAATTTTGCTGTTGAGGTGAACAACATAAGCTTGACCTGTTGTTGCTGCCACCAAACGCATAAACCTCAATCTTTTTCCAGATTCTTGTTGATTGCTGTTGTTTGTTTTTGATCACATGAACCTACTGTGCTATGCTATGCTGCTATGTGCTTTTGTTCATGTGCTGGGTGATTTAAATAATGAACATGATGCTGCTAGTTAAAACCTGCTGTTGTTATTTAAACCATGAACCATGACTAGAAACTCCCATGATTATGTTGTTTGCTGTTAGCTAGGTTTGCTAAAATGATAAATGATCATTACCATTGCTGTCTGCTTGATGCTCATTTTTGATTGAGTTCATAATAATGAAATAGATGCTGTTATGATGATGTTGTTTTGCTGTTAATGCTCATTGCCATATGCTGGATATGTTTTTGTTCATGTCCATGAATGCTGACTGTTTACAAATGAATGTTGATTGTTTACCAATACCATGCTGTTGTGTGACTTTGGTGGAATGTTGTTTGTTAATGATGAGGAATGAATGCTGTGGTATGCTGTTGTTTGAGTTGCAGTATAAACATTACCAATGTCATGATTAGTTGTATGTTGTTGAAATTTCAATTGATGATGATGTTGGTGAACCAAATTTCAAACCATTGCTGCTATACCATGCTGCTAACCATGCTGTTATGCCCTGCTGCAATTGCCCTGCTGTTTTGAATTGGTTTGTTGGACTTTATTTCGATCAATTGCTTGAAGTTACATGGGCTATTGCTGAACCTTGTTGCTGTTAAACCATAAATTGTCCAGAATTTTTCATGCTTGTGTTTGTTTTGTTGTTCATGTCATGAATAACAATGCTACCACCTTAATGTTGCATGAACATTGGATGTTGTTTGTTTTGTTTGATAACATGATAATGATGAAATACTGCTTGCTGTTTATATGCTGTCATGTACTGTTGTTTGGTTTGAATATGATGCTGATGAACACATGCTGCAATGCATACCCTGCTGCTGTTTTGCAAAACTACCCTGTCCAGGATTTTTCCCATGTTTATGTGTGGTATGCTGACTGATTGCCTGCTGCGAGAACATTGCCAAAATGCTATGCTGCTGAGTGTTTGTTGTTGAATTTGTTTGGATGTGATTGAACTTGTATGAAGTTCGTGTTTGCTGTTGTTTATGATGATAGACATTAGATGGTGAATGTTGCTACTGCTGTTACATGAACTATAACTCTGCCCAAAACTTGCATGTTTATGGTGTTGGGTTGTAGATGCTTGATCATGGTTTGATTGTTATGTTGCATGCTACTGTTAGTTGATTTTGTTTTGTTGATTTGCTTGAAGATAAGATGCCTTTGCCATGCTTAAACCCTAGGGTTTCTAAGATAGAAAGTATGAGGTTTCATTGGTGTGTTACTGTTTTATTGGCTGAGAGCCAATCAAAACATTTCCTTTCCTTCACTCAAAACGCGCAGCTTTGATTAATGAATCCAAAATTACCAGAATGCCATCCGTTGACTTGTGTTTGACCATTAATCATGCTATGTGTTTCATACTTTGTTCAATTATTCATCAAAATTCAACAATTCATTTTTTGCTCATTTTAATTCCAAAAATTGTGAGATTTTTTGCATTTAACTCATGAATGTGTCTAGTATTTTATGGTGAATTTTAATTAATTTTTCATGTTCTGGATTTTAAATGATATTTGATTTTCCAACATGTATGCCAAAATGATACATTGTGCCATTCCTTTTGTGAAATTCTCATGTTGCATCCAATGAGCTTGAAATTTTTTGTGGTGAAACTAGACAATTTGACCTTCATTTCCATATAAAGTTTGTGCATTTATCATTTGTGGATTGAGAGTTATGATTTTTTGAAGTTATGTGTTACATTTGGTGCTATACCATGATCATGCATTTTCCCAATTTTTGTTCACATGCTTCCTCTTATCCAAATCACTTGAAATTTTGCATGAACCATCCTCCACATGTCTAGTTGGTGTATGAATTTTCTTGGAATTAATCATGCTGTTTTCCATTTATTTGTGAATTTTCTTCCATACTTGGTCATTTGTTGACTTTTTGTGCTATGCCTTGCCAAATCTTTTGTGAAATTCTCAAATCTTATTGTATGACCATGAAATTTCATATGTGATAACTAGACACCTTGAGCTTTGCATTGATGTTAATCTCATTCATTTCTCTTCTGTTTTCAAATTGATATGATTTTTTGAAGTTGACCCATGCTTGTTGACTTTCACCATGCTTACTTGAATTTGTTTTGACTTCATGATTTTATTTGAATGCCTTCCTCTCATCCAAATGCATTGAAATTTTACATGTCTACCATGTTAGATGTTAGGATTGAGTGTGATTTATTTCATGATTTTTGAGATTGCTTGAGTTGACTTTTGAAGCAAGTCATTCTGTTGACTTTTGTATGCTTTCTTTGCCTTACTTTGACTTCAAATGTTCATGAAATGATCATAATGCATGATTTGAATGTGGGCCCAATTGTGATTGCTTTCTAATTGGTTGAATTTGACTTTGAGTTGACTTTTCCTTGCTGCTTTGACTTTTTCTTTCATCTTTGACCCTAGGCTAGCCCTAGTGGTCCTTTGGACTTATGTTGAGTTCATCTGTTTCAGGTTGAGCATAGTGCTTCCAAGATCATACCAATTTGATTGATGTTTGTTTGTCTATATTGTGCTAACCTTTTGTTTTGTAGGTTGACTCATATGCTTGAGTCTTTGTGCCTTGCACAATTGGTCCCTCTGTGGTTGGCTATTGGGTTATTTCCTTTTGATTTTGACTGTTGAGTTGTTTACTAATTGGTCTGACTTTTGCAGGTACTTTAGTTGCTTAAGTTCTTTGAACTTGCTTGCTGGCTTTGCTTTTTAGCATTTGCTTTGAGGTATAATTACTTCTTCATCATGTAGTCTGGAGACCCGGTCTGTTATTTGACCGGGCAAACTGTCTGAAGTCCTCCTTAAGAGGCAATGCCTGTGTTTGTTTATATTTGTCCCAAGCAGGAAAAGTCCTTCAAGTAAGGCAATTGGTGGAAGGTAGGGATAAGTAATATATCCCCCACTATTCAGTGTGTCCTCTCTTTGCTCCCATTACATGGTTGAAGCATTGAGATAAAAACCCAAGATCTAATCGAGTCAATAATGTGGAGAGAGTTCCTACTTTCTGAACTCCCACACTTTCTTTGATGCTCTCTCTGATATGAGATAGAAGCAATGAGGCACACCCCTCATCTCCTATTCATCTGCTTCACCTGAGCCCCTCAATGGCCAGGTTAAGAGCGACCTTCACCTATTACAGTGGACTTTCAAAGTCAAACCCTCTTGTGTGAGCCCCCATTGTTTGGCTATAGAGTGTGCTGTTTGATATTCATTGATTGATTGATTGCTTCATGTGCACTTGTTTGCCTGTATGCTATGCATTTATCATCATCATCAATTGCCATTAATGCACGATCATCTCATTTGTTTTGTGATGCTATCATTGTTGTTTGCCCATTGAGGACAATTGTAAGTCCATTGCTTTGGCATTTGATCCTGTGATATGGAAGGATAGAGTGTAAGACCTCATTGGTCACTCATATCTTCTGTTTATCTGTTTGTATGTGAGGATACAGTTATAAGTCCCTGTAAGTTGGCATCTGTTATCCTGTGATCATAATTTGATCTGTTTGGTTTGTATGTGAGGTTGCAGTTATAAGTCCCTGTAAGTTGGCATCTGCTTTCCTGTGATCACAGTTTGTTCATCTGTTTGTGTGAGAGGTTGCAATTATAAGTCCCTGTAAGTTGGCATTTGCATTCCTGTGATCATATTGTTGCTTTTGTTCTTGTATGTGAGGATCCATTGTAAGTCCCTGTGATGTGGCATTGGATTTCCTGTGAGCATATCTGTGGAGTTAACCTAAGTCCAGATAGATTGGCAGTTGACTTCCATATTTCATCTTTGTTCTTCTTTTGAGGAGATTGGTGTAAGTCCATTGAGTGGCTTCTGATATCCTGTTCTGTTTTAGGAGACTGGTGTAAATCCATTTATTGGTATCCGGTATCCGTTTTTATTTCTTTGCCTGTGGAGATTAGTGTAAGACCATTGAGTGGCATCTGATATCCCGTTTTGTTTTAGGAGATTGGTATAAGACCATTGATTGGCATCCGATATCCGCTTTGGCTTGCTTTGTTTGTTTGTTATTATTAATTGCTATTCCAAAGGACACACTTGAATCATCTGCTATATGATTTCAAGAAGTGAACCTTCTAAGAAGTTTTACTTTCCATCTTCATCCATTCATCCTCATTATGTCCTAGACTTTTCACACTTTATCTTTTAAACTTGACATAAGTGTTGTGCAAACATCTTCATGTTTTCTAACCAAAAACCTGGACTCAAGTCCTTGACTTTTTTCAAAACTCCATTTCATAATACTTATTTGAATTGATCTTAATCATACTTTGACTTCATTTTCATAATCATAATCAATAACTTCACTCATTCACTTGTTTTGGCTTTGTCCATTAATCTTTTCATACATGAGCTATAGGTTTGATTTATCTTAGTGGTTGATGTTAATCTCACCTTCTGTCTTTAGTGATTGAATTGTAAGCCTTCCTTGCCTATTATAGGGTTAACCCCTCCCTGGCAAGTTGAAGCTGTTCTCACATGGTGGACGTTGTTGTTTGTATAAGGTTGAGTTTTCTCCCGTGGATAACGTAAGACCTAGGGTTTGTGTTTAAAATTGAACCTAACCCACTTTTGGAAATCTTTTAGCCGAACTACGGCGTTCTGATCCTTACCTTTGATGGAAGGTACGTAGGCAACGGGTTCATCCGTTCGAACCCAATAATAATAAATTGTATATTCTCTTCTCACCATCCCAATCATGTTTGCACAATATTTATGTCATAACAAATAACAATTTAGCATAACAAGTGTGAAAAGGGCTCCCTAGGAGTACCTAGGACGTAGTGGGTGCCTAACACCTTCCCATTGCGTAATTTACCCCTTACCCAGACTCTCTGATCTTTTTATTAGTTTTCTACGTGTAAAACTTCTTAGGCTTTTGTTCGCTTTTTAGCCAGTCCTTTGGATAAATAAAAGTGCGGTGGCGACTCGAAAATTTCAACGTATCTCTTAGCTTATGGTTTAATCGATAGATCATATAGCGACGAATACACCGCTACAGAAAAGTGGCGACTCTGCTGGGGAGTATCAACAATTAGAATCCCTGGTGGTATTGCCTACTTTTCACCCTTGTTGTGATATATGTTATTATTTGTTATTTCTGACATATTTTTGTACAATTTGGGATCACTGTATTGATTGTAATGTGTGAATTGCTTGATATACATTTCTGTTTGCTTTGGTGATCTGTGAGATGAGTTCTATACCCGAACTCGAGTGCACTCTAGGATAGGAGAATGGCATAGTCTTGTTGACTGGTGTGGAGTAGTCCTTAGCCAGTTGACTTGCGAGCCCATTCACTTGGTGGAGGTCATGTTGAACTAATAATGTCACACAAGTTATTTGTGGTTAGGCATTATTCTTTCAATCATGTTCCGCAGAAGCCAAGGACCTTAGTTTACCAAACCCATCTTGGCCTATTTTTAGGACCGTAGTGCGGAGGTCGTTCAGATGTCAGTTCTGATACGATTGTTACGCGATACTACACTCATAAGAGTTTCTCTTGAGAATATTCTTGGAATACGAGTATTCGTTCCTCCGATAATATTCGAAAGATGGAACGATGATTATGGGAACCTCTGATAGAACATGTCTGGCAGGTTTAAACCCTAGTACACTCCCTTTGGGTGGTTCTTAACCGAGACTCCATGCTCGTGACTCTCAACAAACCCGTGATTCGTGGTTGAGTCGTTCAAACATTGTTAATATCAATGGATCCCGGATCAGGTGTAAAACCTAAAATCCATCAAAGCGGCTGGTTGATATTAAGAATGTCTGAACCGGTTCACGTACCGTTAATATCAATGGAACTTGGGTGTTGATAAGGTGAAAACCTAAATCCACCAAAATGGATGATTGATATTAGGGATACATAGAGCTTTCCCACGACCTTTGTTTGGCGTGTATTGCTTGATCCTTGAGTGTGATTGTTGCATTCATGCATTCACGCATTCATCCGCATCCATATCATCAGAAAAAAGAAAATTTTCAAGGAACTCAAAGGAGTTTATTTGCAAAAAATTTCAAAACATGAAAAAACCGGGAAAATTTTTTCACCTGATATATCTGATGAGATATTCTCATGTATGATCAAAATGCTTAAATCTTTCAAAGTTTGCAAATAAAACCCTCGAGTTCCTATGAAATAAAAACAAGCATATGCATAAACACTTCATGCATCATTTGCATAAACAGGTGTTTTGTTCTGGTCTCCCGTTCTGTGGTCTGACCCTGCGATCTTCATTTATTTTGAGACGCACCTTGCCGGTATTATACCAGAGCCATCTCTGCCAGATTGATGAATCGTCTAGAGCAAGAGAACTGTGGACTCCGAGGAGGATATTTTGCCAGCCTTAGTGCTGTTGATGGATTTATTCCTGTTGATGGATTTATTCCTGTTGATGGATTTATTCCTGGTTAACCGATCCCGGGCTGGCATTGGCTACGGTTCTGGAGCACTTAATGAGCAAGGTTTGTTCAAGTGGAGGATTCATCCATGATTGATCAACCTGAAGCTGCTGCTATCTTGGAAGTATATGCAGAGGACGTGAACAATTTCATCATTCCTGGTGGTGTCTGCCACAATTGGGTCGCTGTGGATGTTCCTACGGTCATTCATAAATCAGCATGATTTGTTCATTTTGTTTGAAACCCTTCTCCCATGCCAAAAGGAGAAGTGATGACATTGTTGGCAGCATTTTAATACAATGATGTTTTCATTCAATTAATGCATTGTCAAACATTTGTTTTTCCATTTGTTTTCACTTTTTGCTTTTTGCATGAAATCAGTGATCACAAAAAACCCTGAAAAACAAAAACAGCTTTTTCATCTGCATAAATGATTTGCTTGTTAAATACAAATGCTTTTCATTATCCAGAATCATTATGCAGGGATTTCTAAACCCATTGAACATAATGATCCAGCGCCATCTCCCAATCTTGAAGTCCTTGTATCTGGGGCAGAGGAAGATGATGTTGAAGGGGATTCCTGATGAGATTACCCGCCTTCTTGAGTACAAAAGAAGCTCATTCAGCTGTATCATGAGAATCAGCAAACCAGTCAAACTGGGGATTACAAAAAAAAAAAAAAAAAAAAAAAAAAAAAAAAAAAAAAAAAAAAGAGGGTGAAAAAAAAAAAAAGAAGAAGAAATCAAAAAACCAGAAATTTTTTTTCAAGATTTTTCCAAGGAAAAAAGAAAAGTATACCCTCAAGTCCCTAGTTGACTGATGCTGAATGGATTCAGAGTCGTTACGACCAACTGAATTTGATCGAAGAGAAACGATTAACTGCCATGTGCCATGGTCAGTTGTATCAACAGAGAATGAAGAAAGCATTCGACAAGAAGGTCAAGCCTCGCGTGTTCCGAGAAGGTGACCTTGTGCTCAAGAAAGTTTTGTCTTTCGCGCCCGATTCCAGGGGCAAGTGGACTCCAAACTACGAGGGTCCATATGTTGTTAAGAGAGCCTTTTCAGGCGGTGCTTTGATGCTTACAACAATGGATGGGGAGGATTTCACTCGTCCTGTGAATTCAGATGCAGTTAAGAGATACTTTGCCTAAAAAAAAGTATATGCAAATGAAAAAAGAATGAAAAAACAGAATAGCTCGCTAAGTTGAAAACCCGAAAGGGCGGCTTAGGCAAAAATGAGCGTCTCGGTGGAGAACCCGCAAGGGTAATCCAGGCAAAAATTAGAGACTTGAAAAAATAATATATTTGCATCCCGCTAGATTGAGTACCTCACTCTGGGGCAATCTAGGCAAAAATTAGGGATTTGGCAAGTAACTGCATCCTGACAAGACTTTCTGTTTCACAGTCGTCATTTCGTCAGAAGATTCTCGATTCGTCATCAACCGAAGCTTCGGATACATCGAGATTCAAATTGGTAGAGAAAGGATCATTATGTTCAATGTAGCCCTCTTCCAATATATATCACTGATTTCAAATTTGTACAGATCTATGGAGTCTTGCCATTTGCGGACTACTATTCTATCAAATCAATTTGAGCTTTTTATCCAATTATTTGCACTCTCATTTGTTTCGATTCAACAAATGTTTTGCATTGTTTTAAATTGATAAAAATGTCATTGTTTTAAACAAATCAAATTTTTCAAAATTTTTGTTTTAAACAAAGTGAGCATTCACAAGATTGAAAGGATACTCAAGAATGTCTCAGTGCTCTCCCGAGGGTGGCATGATTCCCAACAGGTAAGACATTGGTTCATATTCCTGGTTTGGTGGTATCTTCTTTCTCCAGATCTTTGTTGAGGATGTTCCTCAAACAATGTTGTTGTTGGGGCTGTTCCCCAGTACAGTCGCAAGCAGAGTGTTGTTGAAGACTTGGTTTTCTCCAGCAGCAGTTTTCCCAGCATGGGTGTTTCCTTATAGAAGTTTCGGCTGTTGATGGTTTGTCATCTTGGTGCCCCGTCACTTTCTCCAGTGGGTTGTTGCCCCAGACTTTATTTGTCTCCTCAGCACAGTCATGAGTATAACTGATTAATTGGTACTCCCCTCGGAGTCGCGAGTAGAGCTGTTATTAATACCCCCACCAGGGTTGCAAGTGGAATTGTTACCTCTTTTCCCTATGCAGTGTGCCAGTAGGATTTGTCTGTTTCCTCAGCACGTTTGTTTTCTTTTGAAGACTTGGTAGGTCAGTGGTTTGATACCCGGTACTTTACCTTTTCCCCGGCGAAGTCGTCTGCGGAATTATTGCTATCTCTCCATCAGAGTTATCTCTTCAGCAGAGTAGGATTTATTTTCCTATTCAGTGATTGATTTGGGTTGATATCCCAGTATTTGCAACCATCTTTTCCTCAGCTTAGTCTGCAGAATGCTTGTTGTGGCAATTTCGCCTGTTGAATACTCCCTCAATTCCCAGTATGGTCGGATGATGGCTCTAGCCTCCAGTGAACGGATTTATTTCCTGACTGTTTGTGATCCCCAGTAGAGTGGCTTGTATTGCAGAATCTACTTGTTATGATCAGTTTGCTGTGTATATTCTCCCCAAGTGGAGTGGTCCGTTGCAGAATATATTTGTTTGATCTGTCCTCCCTCAGTGGTTTGTCCCCAAGAGAGTAGCCGACAGTTTTCCCCAGTAGAGTTGCTTACGCAGTTAGATTCTACCTGGATGATACCTTTCTCCCTCAGTGGGTTGTTCCCCAGTGGAGTTATGTGGATTTGCTTCTACAGCAGTTCGTGCTTATGCACCCCTTTTTGTTTCTCAGTTGACACTGGGATCCCCTGCAGATGCTTTGGAACTTCTCTTGTTCCTCTACAGCAGTACCCGCAGATCTTTGCTTTACAGCACGCAGATCTCCGCAGATTGGCTCTCCAGCTGGTTTTTCCCTGGAAGTATAATACCGGACGTTGCTCCTGAACCTGTTTGTGTTAGAACTGTCTGTTTTGTCAGCATTCGTCAAACATAAATCACGCATATTCATGCATATTCATAAAACATTCAGATATTCATGATGCATTTCTTGCCATATATCTTTTGTTTGTCGTGTCTCCTGCTATGGTGATATGGATCTCTTTACAGATCTCCCCAAGCAGATGTCGGGTGTTATGAAATCTCTCCATATAGAGTCAGCCCCATAAGCAGAAAATTTTGTTTTTCCTTCTGCAGTTCCCCACTGAGATATATCCTCGTGGATGACGGTTTCTTCTGTTTCCTCCCAACACATATATTGGGATGGATTTTCCTATTTGAGTTATATCCTCATTAGGACGTGTCTTGATTCAGTCTGTCTTTTCGGATTGTTCCCGAATTGGCTATTTGTCAAATATCTTGTGCTTCCCAGTGGGTTGTTCCCCAGCGGAATGTTTTTGGGCCTCTATCCTCATGACCGGTAGTTGTAAGTCCTATCTTTCCTGGCTTTCTTAACAGAATTTGTGGTTATACACCTTTTATTCTCCAGCCAGAGTTTTGGTTTTCTACCTACTACCCGGTAGTTGTAAATCCTATTTTCCTGCTCTTCAGCAGTTTGTGGTTTGTTATAAACCCTATTTTGGTTTCCCGTGCGGATTTGTGATTTGTTCTATCCCCACGCGGAGTTGTTGGTCTTCTACCCCGTATTCGGTAGATGTAAACCCTAATTTTGTGGTTATCTTCATCTAGTCTTTGATGATGATTTTCCTTTGCTTGTATAAGTTGCTCAGATCAGCACTTATATCCCTAGCAAGTCTTTTGTGGATAATTGCCGTATGCTAGCAATTTTATCCCCAGTGGGTCTTTTCACCGTATGCTAGTGATTTGTTCCCCGGATCATTGTTTGTTTATCAATGTATCCCCAGCTAGTCTTCTGTCGATAATTGCCGGATGCTTGCAATTTATCCTCAGCAGTTCGCCTTTCATTTACCCTTTTGTTGGTAATGTCTGTTGCTTCTTTGATTGGTTATCATTATATACCTAATTTGGTATCCCGATGCCTTTCTGTTCGGTTGATTTATCCTTTGTTAACCCAGTAACTGGTTGTGGATAGTCTTCCATGCGAGTATATTATTCACGGTCTGCCGGTAATGAATAGTATATCTCATGCACTCTTCAGTCGAAGCCTTTTGAGTTTCCCCAGTCGAGTAAGATTCGTTATTTCCCTTTGCGGAGTCGAATATTTTCTTGTTGGATAATTGCCGGATGCTTGCAATTTATCCTTTGATTTGTCTTTCGTTTACCCGTATGCTTGGTATCGATTGTCTCTCTTTTTGGATAGTCACCTATTATATACCCAGTAACCGGTATCTCTGGTGTCTTTTCCTTTCGAGTGTATTATTCACGGTCTGCCGGTAATGAATAATATATCTCATGCGCTCTTTAGTTGGAATCCTTTGTTGATTTTCCCCAACTGAGCAAGATTCGTATTCTTTGTGGAATCGAATATCCATCCTTTAACCAGTTTGCGTTTTGGATGATGAGTGTTTTGGAAGTGAAAACCAATTCACGTTTCGGTAGATCACCTATTATATACCCAGTAACCGGTATCCCTGGTGTTTCTTACCATGCGAGTTTATTATCTACGTTCTGACGGTAATAGATAATATATCTCATGCGAGTATCTTATCCACGGTCTGCCGGTAATGGATATTATATCTCATGCACTCTTTGGGTTTGTGTCCCCATTTGAGTAAGATTCGTTTTCCCGTTGTGGATTCGAATGCCCATCCTGTAAGTCGATTTGCTTTTTCAAGCCCTCCTTTCGGATGATGAGTGTTTTGGAAGTGAAAACCAATTCACGATTTCGGATTTTTATCCTTAAACAACCCAGTAACCGGTTCAGGATAATTTTCCTTTCGAGTATATTATTCACGGTCTGCCGGTAATGAATAATATGTCTCATCTGAGTATTCTATCCACGTTCTGACGGTAATGGATATTATATCTCGTGCGCTCTTGAGTCGATCTTTTGATTGTTTTCCCCTCAGAGTAAGATTCATTTTCCTTGTGGAATTGAATGTCCATCCTATAAACAAGTTTGCTTTTCTAGCTCCCTTCAGGATGATGAGTGTTTTGGAAGTGAAATCCAATTCACGCTTTGGTCGGTCACCTATTATATACCCAGTAACCGGTATCCTTGGTGTTCCCTCCTTTCTGCTCCCTATTATGACCTCGGTCCCCCTGTGGAGTCAGATTTTCCTGAGTTTGTTACCCGTATGCCTGGTAACATCTCATTTCTTTATTGCTTCCCTCAGTGGAGTTTTTCTTTTGCTTCTCCTCAGGAGTCAGCTTGTGTCTCTCCAATGGATTTATTTTCCATTTGGAATTCTTTTCCCAGTGTGAGTCCTTAACTCCCCAGTGAGTTCTCCAGTTTGTTTTCTGTTATTTCTCTAATCAGAGTCGTGTTTTGTTCACGTTATGTCAGTTTTATCTTCCCCAGTTTGGAGTCGTGTCTTGTTCACGCATTTCTTTTTCTTTTATTATCCCCATAGAGTCTTATTAGAGTCTCTGTTCCTGGTGAGTATATTACTCCGATGGATCGTCTTTTTTTCTGTGTGAATCATATTCCCCACAGAATTTGTGTCTTTTGCACGCATACATCTGCATCATGAGGTCTCTTAGGGACCAAAATTTGTCTCATTACTGTTATTTAAGTCCATTCTACCGCGTCGAGATGAAGATTTCTAAACTTCACTTCTCCGGCTAGAATGACCTTAAATAGGGGCATCTGTAAGACCCCAATTTTGGGCCCTAAGATCCCTCATGGCCCATATCATTCATATCATAACCTCAAGGATCATTGCATGCCTTTGTATCCTCTTAGTGGGTAGATTGCCTTGTGGGTTGTTTCTTGATCACCAAGCATACTTTGCATTTGTATATCTTTGCTTTCATATGTTTATCATGCAAAAGGTACAAAAATATTGTCAGTCTAACCTTGTTGCTTGCAGTTGAAGCAATCATCAGCAATTAGGTCAAAGTCAGTCATTGATCAGTCAAAGCAATGGATGGTGGCCATTCTTGCAGAATTTGGGCATCATGATCAACAATCAAAGGTTCATACAACTTGAGACATTCATTTGAAGTCAAGTTCTCAAGGAATTAGGGTTTGGAATTCATCAGAAGAACTCCAGTCATCCAAAACCCTAAGAAAAGTCAAACTTGGTCAACAGTTGATTTAATCAAGGATTTGATGGATAGATTTGATCTGAAGGAGTTCATTCATGCTTGTATAAGCCTCATATATCATGTCAAACCTCACCATGGAAGAAAATCAAGAAGAATCAGAAATTTTCCAGAAATAGAAAGTGGACCTGTAATTTCAACTGCCAAAAATGGAAACTTCTTGATCTTAAACTTACATCATGATACAAGCTTCAAATGAATTTTTGCCCAACATGAAAGTTGAAGATCTTGTCTTCCCATTTTCAAAAAGTCCAAGAACATCAAAATCCCATGTGTGGTTGTCAAGATATGATCAAATCATTTTCACCAATTTTTGAACTTCAAAGAGCCATATCTCTCAAACCATAAGGCCAAATTTGGTGGGGTTTTTTCCTACAAACCACATTTTTCATCCTCTTTCCAAAAATATAAATTTCATGACCTAAAACCCTACCATTCAAAATGGCATTTTTGGACCTTTCTCATTTAAATTCAAAGTTTGACCAAACTTTGACTTTTTGAGTTTTTGACTTTTTCTTGATTTGGTCAATTGGGAAATGTTCCATATCACATTTGTGACTTGTTCCAATTCCAAAACCATGTCCATACCATCATTCCATCATCATTTTGAATCAAAATGCAAATTTGGCATTTGTTGCAAAAAGGAAGTACACAAACAAAACACATACAACAATTCTGCAGCAGACCAAAAGCAGCAATTGGCATGGTCATTTGCAGCATGCTCAGGCCCAAATTTGTGCAGACAAACACACCCCCCATTTCCACTTATATACAAACTTGGCAAAATGCATTTTTGATTCATTTGAAGCAAAATCAGTACAGCTTTTCACATGTACAACCAAAGCAGCATTTTACACAGTCTGTACAGCTTGTCCAAGCCCATAATCGACCAGCTTCACACCTCCCTTGTTCACTTACATACCAATTAGCAACTTTGCAAATGAAGGCATTTACACTAAGTTAGCTTAGCACATGGTTAAGTGATGATTAACAGATGATATTTAAGGGATTCTTCTGCATTTCCAACCCTAGTTTTTGCAGCCTCCACACAGAAAAATAGAGATACTCTCTTTCTTGCATTTGGGACGATTGGGATTTTCTGTTCAAATCATAAAAGCACACAAGTTCCTCTTGCTTCCTTCATGGTCTGGACAACATCTTGAGCATATTCTCATCATCATTTCTCAACTGAAACGACTGCCCTAGCTCTGCATCTTCAAGGCATCCTGCAATGGCAGAAATCATTTCAAGCTAGCTTGTGCATTCTGGAGTGGAAATAGCTTCATCATCCATCAACATAAAGCATAAGAGCCAGCTGTTTGCACTCATATCATCAAAAGCATCACTGTTTCACAACTTGCTTCAAAAACAAGTAAGTTTTCGAGTACCTTCTTTCTCCATGCCATGATATGCTTTAGCTAGTTTGAGTTGTGCTGATTATCATGAATTTTAAATGGTTTGAAACGGTTGATTATGCTGAGAGAAACATGGTTTTCATTTTGCATGCTTGAGGTTATTTTCCTTCGATTTGCTCACATGGTTGCGATTTCATGAAAACCATTACTATATGTTGCTTGCATTTAGTTTAACGAAGCTATTGATATGCATATGGTTGATTTCTGAGCATGTTGATTCTTGGTGATTTTGCCTGATACTGATGAATGTTGCTGTTTTGCTGTTTTTGAGCTGCTAAGAAAATCCCTTTGATATGCTTATGCTGTTGTTGGTGGATAATGCATGAGATTGTATGCTTGTTTGAATCATGTTGTTTGATGCTGTTCCTTGTGTCTGTCTGAAATTGCCTGTATGATGATGAACATGGATGATGAATATGAAGATGCTGTTACTACCCTGCTGTTATTTTGAATCTTATAACATCTGTCCTAAAAATCCATGAGATCATGAATGCTGTTGATTGCTTGATGAGTAAACATTGACAAATGCTATGCTGTTTGTGTATTTGCTGTTTGATTCTGTTTAGATGTTGGCTGAATTTGTTTGAAGTTTACCATGAACCATGCTAGTCAAATCCTGCTACTGTTATGCTTGAATCATGAGTATGCCCAGAATTTTCTCGTGATCCATGTCTTGCTTTGTTGTTGGTTGGTGCTACACATGAAAACCTTGCTGCAGTATTTGAAACTCTTTGAACATTTGTCATGAGATCCATGTGAAGCATTGTTGCATACTGTTGGTTGCTTGCTATGTGAATATTACCATGGCCATAATTAGTCGCTTCTGTTGGATTTCAATTGATAAATTGATGTTGTAAGTGCCCTACTGCAGTGTAAACCCTATCATTTCCAGAACTTCCCATGAATAGGTTTGAATGTGTTGGTTTACCATTGCTTTAATTGTATGAGAGTCAATACCATTGCCATATTGTGTCTTTCTTGCTGTTGGAATTTTGCTGTTGAGGTGAACAACATAAGCTTGACCTGTTGCTGCTGCCACCAAACGCATAAACCTCAATCTTTTTCCAGATTCTTGTTGATTGCTGTTGTTTGTTTTTGATCACATGAACCTACTGTGCTATGCTATGCTGCTATGTGCTTTTGTTCATGTGCTGGGTGATTTAAATAATGAACATGATGCTGCTAGTTAAAACCTGCTGTTGTTATTTAAACCATGAACCATGACTAGAAACTCCCATGATTATGTTGTTTGCTGTTAGCTAGGTTTGCTAAAATGATAAATGATCATTACCATTGCTGTCTGCTTGATGCTCATTTTTGATTGAGTTCATAATAATGAAATAGATGCTGTTATGATGATGTTGTTTTGCTGTTAATGCTCATTGCCATATGCTGGATATGTTTTTGTTCATGTCCATGAATGCTGACTGTTTACAAATGAATGTTGATTGTTTACCAATACCATGCTGTTGTGTGACTTTGGTGGAATGTTGTTTGTTAATGATGAGGAATGAATGCTGTGGTATGCTGTTGTTTGAGTTGCAGTATAAACATTACCAATGTCATGATTAGTTGTATGTTGTTGAAATTTCAATTGATGATGATGTTGGTGAACCAAATTTCAAACCATTGCTGCTATACCATGCTGCTAACCATGCTGTTATGCCCTGCTGCAATTGCCCTGCTGTTTTGAATTGGTTTGTTGGACTTTATTTTGATCAATTGCTTGAAGTTACATGGGCTATTGCTGAACCTTGTTGCTGTTAAACCATAAATTGTCCAGAATTTTTCATGCTTGTGTTTGTTTTGTTGTTCATGTCATGAATAACAATGCTACCACCTTAATGTTGCATGAACATTGGCTGTTGTTTGTTTTGTTTGATAACATGATAATGATGAAATACTGCTTGCTGTTTATATGCTGTCATGTACTGTTGTTTGGTTTGAATATGATGCTGATGAACACATGCTGCAATGCATACCCTGCTGCTGTTTTGCAAAACTACCCTGTCCAGGATTTTTCCCATGTTTATGTGTGGTATGCTGACTGATTGCCTGCTGCGAGAACATTGCCAAAATGCTATGCTGCTGAGTGTTTGTTGTTGAATTTGTTTGGATGTGATTGAACTTGTATGAAGTTCGTGTTTGCTGTTGTTTATGATGATAGACATTAGATGGTGAATGTTGCTACTGCTGTTACATGAACTATAACTCTGCCCAAAACTTGCATGTTTATGGTGTTGGGTTGTAGATGCTTGATCATGGTTTGATTGTTATGTTGCATGCTACTGTTAGTTGATTTTGTTTTGTTGATTTGCTTGAAGATAAGATGCCTTTGCCATGCTTAAACCCTAGGGTTTCTAAGATAGAAAGTATGAGGTTTCATTGGTGTGTTACTGTTTTATTGGCTGAGAGCCAATCAAAACATTTCCTTTCCTTCACTCAAAACGCGCAGCTTTGATTAATGAATCCAAAATTACCAGAATGCCATCCGTTGACTTGTGTTTGACCATTAATCATGCTATGTGTTTCATACTTTGTTCAATTATTCATCAAAATTCAACAATTCATTTTTTGCTCATTTTAATTCCAAAAATTGTGAGATTTTTTGCATTTAACTCATGAATGTGTCTAGTATTTTATGGTGAATTTTAATTAATTTTTCATGTTCTGGATTTTAAATGATATTTGATTTTCCAACATGTATGCCAAAATGATACATTGTGCCATTCCTTTTGTGAAATTCTCATGTTGCATCCAATGAGCTTGAAATTTTTTGTGGTGAAACTAGACACTTTGACCTTCATTTCCATATAAAGTTTGTGCATTTATCATTTGTGGATTGAGAGTTATGATTTTTTGAAGTTATGTGTTACATTTGGTGCTATACCATGATCATGCATTTTCCCAATTTTTGTTCACATGCTTCCTCTTATCCAAATCACTTGAAATTTTGCATGAACCATCCTCCACATGTCTAGTTGGTGTATGAATTTTCTTGGAATTAATCATGCTGTTTTCCATTTATTTGTGAATTTTCTTCCATACTTGGTCATTTGTTGACTTTTTGTGCTATGCCTTGCCAAATCTTTTGTGAAATTCTCAAATCTTATTGTATGACCATGAAATTTCATATGTGATAACTAGACACCTTGAGCTTTGCATTGATGTTAATCTCATTCATTTCTCTTCTGTTTTCAAATTGATATGATTTTTTGAAGTTGACCCATGCTTGTTGACTTTCACCATGCTTACTTGAATTTGTTTTGACTTCATGATTTTATTTGAATGCCTTCCTCTCATCCAAATGCATTGAAATTTTACATGTCTACCATGTTAGATGTTAGGATTGAGTGTGATTTATTTCATGATTTTTGAGATTGCTTGAGTTGACTTTTGAAGCAAGTCATTCTGTTGACTTTTGTATGCTTTCTTTGCCTTACTTTGACTTCAAATGTTCATGAAATGATCATAATGCATGATTTGAATGTGGGCCCAATTGTGATTGCTTTCTAATTGGTTGAATTTGACTTTGAGTTGACTTTTCCTTGCTGCTTTGACTTTTTCTTTCATCTTTGACCCTAGGCTAGCCCTAGTGGTCCTTTGGACTTATGTTGAGTTCATCTGTTTCAGGTTGAGCATAGTGCTTCCAAGATCATACCAATTTGATTGATGTTTGTTTGTCTATATTGTGCTAACCTTTTGTTTTGTAGGTTGACTCATATGCTTGAGTCTTTGTGCCTTGCACAATTGGTCCCTCTGTGGTTGGCTATTGGGTTATTTCCTTTTGATTTTGACTGTTGAGTTGTTTACTAATTGGTCTGACTTTTGCAGGTACTTTAGTTGCTTAAGTTCTTTGAACTTGCTTGCTGGCTTTGCTTTTTAGCATTTGCTTTGAGGTATAATTACTTCTTCTTCATGTAGTCTGGAGACCCGGTCTGTTATTTGACCGGGCAAACTGTCTGAAGTCCTCCTTAAGAGGCAATGCTTGTGTTTGTTTATATTTGTCCCAAGCAGGAAAAGTCCTTCAAGTAAGGCAATTGGTGGAAGGTAGGGATAAGTAATCTATCCCCCACTATTCAGTGTGTCCTCTCTTTGCTCCCATTACATGGTTGAAGCATTGAGATAAAAACCCAAGATCTAATCGAGTCAATAATGTGGAGAGAGTTCCTACTTTCTGAACTCCCACACTTTCTTTGATGCTCTCTCTGATATGAGATAGAAGCAATGAGGCACACCCCTCATCTCCTATTCATCTGCTTCACCTGAGCCCCTCAATGGCCAGGTTAAGAGCGACCTTCACCTATTACAGTGGACTTTCAAAGTCAAACCCTCTTGTGTGAGCCCCCATTGTTTGGCTATAGAGTGTGCTGTTTGATATTCATTGATTGATTGATTGCTTCATGTGCACTTGTTTGCCTGTATGCTATGCATTTATCATCATCATCAATTGCCATTAATGCACGATCATCTCATTTGTTTTGTGATGCTATCATTGTTGTTTGCCCATTGAGGACAATTGTAAGTCCATTGCTTTGGCATTTGATCCTGTGATATGGAAGGATAGAGTGTAAGACCTCATTGGTCACTCATATCTTCTGTTTATCTGTTTGTATGTGAGGATACAGTTATAAGTCCCTGTAAGTTGGCATCTGTTATCCTGTGATCATAATTTGATCTGTTTGGTTTGTATGTGAGGTTGCAGTTATAAGTCCCTGTAAGTTGGCATCTGCTTTCCTGTGATCACAGTTTGTTCATCTGTTTGTGTGAGAGGTTGCAATTATAAGTCCCTGTAAGTTGGCATTTGCATTCCTGTGATCATATTGTTGCTTTTGTTCTTGTATGTGAGGATCCATTGTAAGTCCCTGTGATGTGGCATTGGATTTCCTGTGAGCATATCTGTGGAGTTAACCTAAGTCCAGATAGATTGGCAGTTGACTTCCATATTTCATCTTTGTTCTTCTTTTGAGGAGATTGGTGTAAGTCCATTGAGTGGCTTCTGATATCCTGTTCTGTTTTAGGAGACTGGTATAAATCCATTTATTGGTATCCGGTATCCGTTTTTATTTCTTTGCCTGTGGAGATTAGTGTAAGACCATTGAGTGGCATCTGATATCCCGTTTTGTTTTAGGAGATTGGTATAAGACCATTGATTGGCATCCGATATCCGCTTTGGCTTGCTTTGTTTGTTTGTTATTATTAATTGCTATTCCAAAGGACACACTTGAATCATCTGCTATATGATTTCAAGAAGTGAACCTTCTAAGAAGTTTTACTTTCCATCTTCATCCATTCATCCTCATTATGTCCTAGACTTTTCACACTTTATCTTTTAAACTTGACATAAGTGTTGTGCAAACATCTTCATGTTTTCTAACCAAAAACCTGGACTCAAGTCCTTGACTTTTTTTCAAAACTCCATTTCATAATACTTATTTGAATTGATCTTAATCATACTTTGACTTCATTTTCATAATCATAATCAATAACTTCACTCATTCACTTGTTTTGGCTTTGTCCATTAATCTTTTCATACATGAGCTATAGGTTTGATTTATCTTAGTGGTTGATGTTAATCTCACCTTCTGTCTTTAGTGATTGAATTGTAAGCCTTCCTTGCCTATTATAGGGTTAACCCCTCCCTGGCAAGTTGAAGCTGTTCTCACATGGTGGACGTTGTTGTTTGTATAAGGTTGAGTTTTCTCCCGTGGATAACGTAAGACCTAGGGTTTGTGTTTAAAATTGAACCTAACCCACTTTTGGAAATCTTTTAGCCGAACTACGGCGTTCTGATCCTTACCTTTGATGGAAGGTACGTAGGCAACGGGTTCATCCGTTCGAACCC